>NC_054706.1:8610346-8861472 GCF_016097555.1 Gigantopelta aegis
ATGACACTGCCCTTATACTTCAGGTTATCACTGAGAAACACCCACCCCACCCCCCAGTATGTCTAGCTGTCAAATACATGACACTGTCCATGCATAGAGTTTAAGCTGTTGTTCACTGATTATTCACTAAATCTGAGCATTGGAAGAATTATTCACCAAATCGACAAATACGATTTCAAACTGAGCAGAATCTGACAAATACATTACACAACAAATTTTCTGATAAGCTCATTCAAGAATCTACTCATTTTACAAATTTGTATGTTGTACTATTTTTTGTAATGCTGCAGCAATTTAATTCTGGCTATACATATTCACATAATATTTGTTAAACTGCTAACAATAGTTTGCCCAGATTATAATCTCACATATATACTGCCTGGATTAAAGTAAACTACCTGATGAGAGTTCTCGCTTCTGTATCTCAATTTCATCCTCCACCTCTGTAATCCTACGTTGGAGGTCTCGCTTGAACAACTCAAATTCCTTCCGTTCTTTCTCAATCTCACTGTCCTTAGAGCTGGAACAGTAACACAAACATACCGTGAGCAGTGTTTTGAAAAAGCTTCAAAAATTTTGCCTAACCTTTTGAAAATGTACATTTTTCTGTAACTTTTAAAAAGTACATTTTTCTGTAACCTTTTAAAAAGTACATTTTTCTGTAATCTTTTAAAAACAACTTTCTTTCTGCAATCCAGTCTCAGCCAGATTACCCTTCTTTTTTTTACTTTTTCTAAAGGGGCCATCTCAAAGTTGCACAATGATCAATTTTTTTTTCTTCTGAAGTTTGTGTTCACAAAAATATTATATCCAAATTTCATTTACTACAATTTATAAATTTATATTACTGCAAAATTCATTAAGGGTGATGCCACATTTAGAAATTTTACTGACAAAGAATTGGCTGGTATCATAATGGACACACAATGAACAAGAATTTTTTAGAAAACCATGCATAAGTTAAATATGCAATATATGGGACTGAATACTTTCATGTTATTTATCACTAATACATGTAAAAATTATGGAATATGATTCACAACTGTGAGAATTAACATATAATGTTTTGCTTTTTTCAACATAACAAGAAAAGTTTAAAATTTGTTTTGTTTAATGACACCACTAGAGCACAATGATTAATTAATCATCGGCTATTGGATGTCAAACATTTGGTATATCTGACACATAGTCATCAGAGGAAACCTGCTACATTTTTCAAAATGCAGCAAAGGATCTTTTATATACACTTTCCCACGGACAGGAAAGCACATACCATGGCCTTTGTCCATTTGTGGTGCACTGGTTGGAACAAGAGAAACAAATCAGTTGAATGGATACAAGGTGGTTTGATCCAGTGATGCAAGCACCTCAAGCGAGCGCTCAACCGACTGAGCTAAATCCCACCCTCAACATAACAATAAAACCTAATATAAAATAAAATGCCTACTCACTGACCCAGAAAACCAAATGTTTTTAAAGAAGCCACATACTCAATGTATTCACTACAACAAGTTATTACATTGAAAGCATGTACTGTAATGTACTATCACACAATATTACTAAATGTTATGAAATACAAACCATTTGAATGAGTCGATTTCGGCCTGTTTCTCCCGGAGTCGCTGCTGGTAGTGTATCTGGAGCTCCTCTCTACTCTGTACCTCTCTGCGGATCACAGAGTTCAAGTCGTCAATCTTTATCTTCAACTCACTCACTTCGGCATTCTTCACATTCAGATGCGCTCGGTAGTCTATGTACACAAACAATACCTCAGTACATAAAAAAAAACTACAGCTGTTCAGTGACTAATTTATCATTATATTAACACTTATGAGAGAAAGAGAGAGATAGACAGACAGAGACAAAAGTGGAACATAGACAAATAGGAAACATGCTGCCAATGCACAGGCTACTCTAAGTACCAAAAACCCAGCAAGAGATCTTTTCTAGGCAGTTTATACCGCAGTGTTCTAACTCCTGATTTAATTAACTCTCCCCAGATGTTTTACATCATACTAATCTAAGTCATAATGTTGTTAACTATCACTAGATGTTTTACATCATACTAATCTCAGTCACAATGCTGTTAACTATCACCAGATGTTTTACATCACACTAATCTCAGTCACAATGTTGTTAACTCTCACCAGACGTTTTACATCACACTAATCTCAGTCACAATGTTGTTAACTCTCACCAGACGTTTTACATCACACTAATCTCAGTCACAATGTTGTTAACTCGCACCAGACGTTTTACATCACACTAATCTCAGTCACAATGTTGGTAACTATCACCAGACATTTTACATCACACTAATCTCAGTCACAATGTTGGTAACTCTCACCAGACGTTTTACATCACACTAATCTCAGTTACAATGTTGTTAACTCTCACCAGATGTTTTACATCACACTAATCTAAGTCACAATGTTATTAACTATCACCAGATGTTTTACATCATACTAATCTAAGTCCGCAATGTTGTTAACTCTCCCCAGATGTTTTACATCGTACTAATCTAAGTCACAATGTTGTTAACTCTCACCAGATATGTTACATCATACTAACCTAAGTCACAATGTTATTAACTATCACCAGATGTTTTATATCATACTAATCTAAGTCACAATGTTGTTAACTCTCACCAGATGTTTAATATTATACTCTTCTAACTTCTGATTTAACTCTCTAGATGTTTTTATATAATACCATGCTCAATCAGAATTTAATTAACTCTCACTGGATGTTTTTTAACATCAAATTGTTTTAACTCCTTATTTAGTTAACTCTCACCAGATGTTTTCACATCATACTGTTCTAACTCCTGATCTCGTTCATTCAGCAGTTTGAGGTTATACTTAAAGTCCTCTTTCAATTGTGTGAAACGTGATCGCTCTTCAGCCAATAACTTTTCTTTCTCTTCACATACAGCTTCAAGGGCAGTAATTCTAAAAAAAAAAAAAAAACGAACGTTAGTTACTGGTTAGTGAAAATTAGTTTACACTGACATCACAAAAAGTAAAAAATGCATCGATTGCAAAGCTTTACATTCTAAACCTAAAGTTAGGGGGTATTTTTCAAGTTTGTACATCAGGATTTTTTGTTAGTTGTGATGGTTTTTTGGGTGCCTGTGCCTGTACATGTGTGTGTGTGTGTGTGTGTACGTGTATATGCATGTGTGTCTGTGTGTGTGTGTTTAAATAAACAACTACATTCAATTACTCTAAACCACAAAATTTGTGTCAGCTGATCCAGGTTCTAATTTATTGCAAGTCAATCAAGTAAGAATAATCAGAGTATATATTTGTATGTTGACCATGTAGAAGATATACCGTAGATGGGTTATCTCCTTCCACTCTCTCTCCTTCTGTTCAGCCAGTTGTTTCCATGACGATGGGTCTTGATTTTCCATTCTTCAGTAAAATACAGACAGCAGCATCATCTTCATTTCAAAAATCTTCCTTTCCGGTGATCAGCTTGTCACGTCAACCTTGAAAAAATAGGTTAGTTGTAAACTGATCCAGTTGATAAAAAATGCTCAAATTTTCTATTTTGTTTTAAAAATGGTATCAAGCAGTGAATAACATGCCTATATTTTCTCAGAAAAATGCAGCTCTCTGTGCTGTTACCACATCTCCAGCAGTGCTGAACATGTGCTTGGTTTGCAAACTTGTTGCTAGGATGAACAGGTGTTTGGCTACATGGCTTAGATCAGGACAAAACACACTGTGATGTTTCTAATATGCAAGGAAAAAAGAAATGTTTTATTTAACGACGCACTCAACACATTTTATTTACGGTTATATGGCGTCAGACATATGGTTAAGGACCACACAGATTTTTGAGAGGAAACCCGCTGTCGCCACTACATGGCGATCTTTTATTTGCGCTTCCCACAGGCTGGATAGCACAAACCATGGCCTTTGTTGAACCAGTTATGGATCACTGGTCGGTGCAAGTGGTTTACACCTACCCATTGAGCCTTGCGGAGCACTCACTCAGGGTTTGGAGTCTGTATCTGGATTAAAAATCCCATGCCTCGACTGGGATCCGAACCCAGTACCTACCAGCCTGTAGACCGATGGCCTGCCACGACGCCACCGAGGCCGGTCAATATGCAAGGGGGCAGTCATTAACACAGTCGTGTCCTCTGCCTCAAATCTTGTTAATTCATCCTTGATTATTTGAATTTTAGTTTTATTTTGCTTTAATTAGCTCACGCTGGAACAAATTCTGGTTTAGCCAATTTTCAGATATGTAGAGTATTTCCTTAAAAATTATTAAAATGTGTTTAATTTAAGGAATCTTTTATTAGCCAAAGCTTAAATGTTGTAGCTACTTTAAATAAAAATTAGCAATTGGCTAATTTGACAATGTACAGGGTAATCCCTGATTGAAGTTACATTGCATACACTAACAAAATATGCTCTCATGCTAGGAACGTAACTCATAAGGCTGGTTGAATAAAATTATGCGATGTCCTAGTTTTTTTGACAGGAGCAAAATCAAGGTATACGCAGGGTACCAGTCCAATGCATTGCACTTGATCTAATACAAAACAGGTCGGGGCATTATTACAACAATCAAATCGGTATTGTGTTTTGGTTAGTGTGAATTAGAAATATTAATTGTACAGTTAGCATTACATACATATATTTGTGTATTCGGTTCATCTGGTGACGAATACAAATGCAACTATAATATAGATCGCTGTTCGGTTAATCAAATATATTTCAGTGTATTGTTAGGCTTACAGTGCACCCCTAGGCTATCTACAATCAATTTATTTATCAACGGATTGTTTCTTAAATTGCAAAGAAAATAATGCTTTTTGTTATTTACAAAACATTTCTACTTTTCTTTTTCCATCAAATAAACCTGAATTTATTTACACAAAAAAAAAAAAAAAAAATGTGCATGGACTGATGGAGGCAAAGAACAAGTTTTATCATGCCTTTAACAAGTTTAAGTGTAATTTGTCAATACTAAAATATCCCTGCATGCTGAAATGAATTGTCATTATGATTACCTATCGTTTTAATTTAATGTTTTACTCTAACATACATTTTTTCAATTAAAAAAGGATAAAAAGTATTTGAACATTGTCTAAACCAACCAAAACAACCACTGAATTGTCAACCTGACAAAACGAAACCTACAAAAACAAATTCGGCGGGGTATCGGTGTTTGGCAAGTCGTAAAATGTAAACGAAACACATTTTATGTCAGTTTGTTTTTAAATATATAGTACCACTACTTTGAAATAAATAAAAAAAATTAACTGCAAAATAAATGTATAGATATAACTGGATAAAGCTTATCCAAAATTATTTTGGTATCGCAAAATGTATTGAACCGGTTTACGATACATGTGAGGACAGGTAGTTTGTTTTGATTTGAATGTGAAAACACAAAATCAGTTCCTGAAATTTTAAGATCATGTAAAACTTTCTTCTTTTTTTTGCAATCGCCCGTGTTTTACTCAAGTACACTGATCTCATTTATTAAGAAATTGACGAATTGCTGAACGGTTTGTACAGGTCTGCTGCTCTTCCGTCAATGTTCCTTTTCATTTATGAAAGCTCAGATGTTATGCTTAAAACTTCGTGAGGCTTGTTTTCTCGTGAACGGTTCGCGTAGTGCATTTTTTTTTTTTTTTCGCAGTTCAGTAGTATCTACTATCTTCAACAGCAATACATTTTAAACAATTCCTTCACTCCCTCCCGCTCATCCATATTTTTTATTATTTTTATTATTATTATATCATGGCGTCATATATTTTCGATACGATAAGCAAAAAATTAAAATATAATAAAAACAATACTTTGTACATACAATACTACTTTACCTTTCTCAAGTCACATTAGTTTATTGTGAAAAACAGTGATCATTTCCCATGAACACCAAATTTTCCTCCAAAAACACTAGCTGCTAAGTCGTACAGGTGTTTCCGCTATATTTTCACAAACGTCATATGTTTTCGATAGTTTCATTGGCTGTCTATTTTGGTCCTTTTTATGACAGTGAAGGGTCTATACTCCATGCAATAATTTATATCAAAATCTTCTTTTGAAAATAAAATCATATAATGTTTGTAACTTGTAAAAAATATTGAATAATCTTCAGACCAATAGACAGTGTTCACTTAAAACATATTTACATTATGTTTTCGTCATAGGCTAATGTCTAATCCTCTTGTTATACGTATCAACGACACCTAAATTCAGACTGTCACCTTAAGTACTCTGACAGAGATACAGAACTATATATTTTCAAAAAATCCACCAAACCACCTTTATTTGTAGTAAATGTAAATGCACATGCAAACATGCCCCCACCAGAAATTACCGAAAAGATCTTTGCTGTGAATGACATAAGAGGTAACCCATCCAGCCTTCCATAAATTTTATTGTTCAGTGTAATGATCACGTGGTATATCGTCGAACTTTGGCAGGTCAGATGTCAGTGTTGCAGACGATAACTTTGCAGTGATTTGTGACACCTGGATTTCGCTATGTGAGGCATTACATTAGTACCCAAATATTGCATTACGAAAAACTGATAACATGCACACTATTTATTGTATTATAATTAAAACATAAAGTTGGCAGCTTGACTTGAAGCATTTTTAATATTGTGAGGTAAAAGACACTTCGTTGTTTATGTTTAGGCTGATAGTGACGTAATATCTCGCATAATCTCGCGATACATGCAGTTACAAACAAAGTATCGAAAACATATGTCGATCGAAATTGTATGACGGTACGATATATATTTTTTTAATTGAAAGCAGCTTTGTTTCTGCATTTTTCGTTGTACATTAGTCTACCACTTATTTTGACTTTGTATCTGGTACCAAAAATTTTTGGTGCAATGTTTAAGCTAACTTAACCAGAGTACTAATTTTGACACTAAGTCACTCTTATCACGCTCTCTAACCGTCAGAGACCAATCTGTTGTCATGCACTATATTGGATTTTTTTTTCAAGATGTATTTATTGTTAGAAATAAAATATACTCTGTGAACTAAAAACCGATTAAAAGTAAACATTAAAAAAGTAATTGCACCATTATTACTAAAGTATTTGAATCTCAGCTCCATCAGGCATCATCGCAAATACGTGTAATTTACCAAACCAAAGTTCAACCAGCAAATGTTTCGCTTAGGTCTCACTACACAGATCACATTCAGGTGAGAGTTCATTGATCACGGTCCACTATAGTTCCTAATTGTGACACAAGTTATGGTTCACATATTCACTTCTAGGAAATGGTGAAAAATTAAAACAATATGTATGTTTAATGGTAAGCCTTCTGGCTGTATTTTGCCCATGCTTTTATAATAGTGTGCATTGACCTTTTGGGACATGGGTGTATAGCGCAAGAGACAGCTGGAGTGAATCGGTTAATGAACCACCTGTTCAGTCCGGTACTACAGCCAGTTGCGGTCATATAGCAAAAAACTGAGACGGAAATGTTCTCAATTTTGGAGTGAACATAAATGCTTGAATAATGTATGTTCAAAATGGTGTATGTTGTTAATGCCAACGAGAACCTGTTCTGTAGGCAATCTTCATTTGAAGTTGGGCAATTTAATATGGGTTTCAATGGCAGATGACATCTGTGTAGTGAGACCATAACGTTCGCGAACCAATTTGATTGGTTCCCGACATGGTCATTTGATTTACTGTGAAGTGCTTAAACCAGTCTAGTGGATGTTTTTCTGCTCGGGTCTGGCTGCACTCGATCCAGCATTAAGCGAGTTCCAACTAGGTCTGTTGACTGTTCATAGCGCGTGCATTGCAGGGACCACTGGATTGCAAGGGGGTGACAGTTTATACATTGTTAAACCATGGTTATGGTGCATTACGGGGTTGTTGTTTTTTTGTAAATTGTTCATCATACACTCCTACAAGTCATCTGAAGTATTATGGTCAGCCCAGCGAATACTGTGACTGGTATAAATGAATCTTACCAGTATATTGGCAAACAACACAAATAACAAATTCATCATTCATATTTACTTACAATCCAGAGTTGCAAACATATGGAAGGAAAAATTGCCATGGACAAAAAATTTCCACGGCGCATTTTTTGCCATGGACATTTTCTTAATTGCAGGGGTTGTATCAATATTGCGCAATCTCTGCCTGCCAATCAGTAGGCAAAGATTCACGCTCTAATAAAACAACAATCTTATGTTTGACGTTAAATTAATTGATTAAAGCAGTTTTCTGTTTATAAAGGCGGTGTAAATATTATCTGGCACAAAAGATAAAACATTTTAAATTCTCAATATTGATTTGTGTCTAAAATGATTTCATTCACAAGTACATGCCTGGAAATAATTGTTTTGATGGTGCCTATTACAATGGGGACCAGACAACTCGGACCGGGGGACAACTCGGCCCAGACATCTCGGCCCCGTTATTAGACTGATAGACTGCTGTGACACATTATATGCGTGTTAAGTATGATAGTTGGCCATGTCGTAGTAATAATAATGCATTATACTGATAGATACCGCTAACTATATGGTCACCATTAAGAATGACAATTGTGTATGTGTAACAAAGGCACACGTCTTGACGCATTGCAGTACAAAACTAGAGTGGAAGAACTTATGAGTAAACCCCAGAAACATGTTTAGTTTTATAGAGATGAAAGTCATATGGTGCTGTAATCACAGATTTGTACTAAGGAATTAGAAGAAGCCACTGAAAGTAGCCATGTCTTAATCCATTTGCTTTTATAAACACAAAGCAAGGCTAGGTTTGAGAATAAACCAGCAAACCATTATATCTAATCAGGGATGAAAAGAAGCTCCTAGATAACAAGATATCAATAATATAGCAGATTTTGTGTTGTTTGTTTCAGAATAAACCACAGAAACATTAACTACCAGAAACTTTTGTTAGTAATAGTCAAGTGTTATTAAGCATATTTTCTATAATATTCTTTAATCTGAAACTATATCAACAATTTATCAATTTAAAAAAAACAAAAACAAAAACAATTCTTTTATTTCTGTGAGAATACTTTAATTTAAAAAACAACACTTGTTCAACAATATTGTTCAACTCAGGGCCGAGTTGTCTCGCGGTGGGCCGGGTTGTCTCAGAACTCTGGGCCGAGCTGTCTCGACATGGGCCGAGTTGTCTGGGCCGAGTTGTCCTCCGGGCCAAGTCGTCTGGCATTCATTACAATGACCTATGTCTTAGGTCTATCAATTTGAGCCGGTCATAAATGAAAATGTGCCGGTCACCCAGTGTGGAAATCATGTACGTGTGTATTATGGCATGTACCCATAGAACTGCATGCACATTACATGATGCTGTGAAACCAGTGGGCCAAATTGAGCCCATTGTAAAACAAAAATCTGATTTTGATGGGTATTTAGCTTACAGGGGTTTGGATTCAGGTAAACGGCTGTGTTGTATTCATTTCACTATTAAATATAGAAAAAGTAATAAAACTGGCAAATAACAACTCCAATCAAATGTGGATAAAATGATGCAATTTATAAGCACTTGGATAGTCATGATGTTTGTCGGACGTTTTGACATTCTGCAATTTCATGTGGAAATGAATTGCCATTGATATTTTTCCACGAAGACAAGTTAAAAAATTAATTTGGTTAAATATATGTTTAAAAAATTACAACTGAAAAATAAAATTTATTACTGTCCAGTCAGTGCCATGGCATGTGGCCTACAAGATGTTAACGAATTTAAATCACGTTCGAAACGGAAATAAATTTATAATAACAAAGCTCTTAATAAATGTATTGAATAATGTGTGCTTTAGTTATTTCAAAACAAATATCATGTTTCTATTTAATTTTGATTGCTTAATTGACATTTGCCAGATATGCAACACAAGCTAAGGTACTGTTGATAAATAAAGACTGACAGCTAACCCAGAGCATGTGCATATCTCACTTTATCATCCATTAAAGTTTTTTGGTGGAGATATCGCTGGTACTATAATTTGCAATATCGCTTTTTATAATCTTGATTGGTCAAATTTTAATCATAAAACAATGTTTTGTTACATCACTCTGTTTGTTTCAGCACTAAACCTACCATTAGTGACGTCACGCCACTGCCGTTCTGCTAGCTAACGAGTCTCCCGCTCGCCTCAGATTTCATACTTTTACTTATCAACTCATGCTGATAAATTATGTTATCACAAGACACTCGGGGAGTATCCTCTATACATGTCTATTCGGCCGAAATAAATAAGGAAATAAGAACTTTAATAATTGATCATCACATTGGTAGAGCCAAACTGACCAATTTTCAATTATAATCAATCAATGGAACATCACTAATTGAGATATCCCTAACAAAATGAAACGTTTATACAATCTTTTCTTACAAATTGTCAAATAAACAAATGAAATGGAGGCAGGGGCCTGACTACACTAGGTCTAGACTATTAGTATTACATTAGTTGTTGAACATGAAACAGAATACCTCTGGAAGTAAATGGGTATCAATAATTTCTGTGTTTCTTGTTATTTTCAGTCTCAATGAATTCAGCAGAAACTGACTATGGGAATGAGAATTCCCCTAGAACAGAAAAGGTTACAAATCCCATTTCTTGTGGAACTGAAAATGCTGTAAGTCAGGTTTCTTACTCGATGAATTCCGAACAGCCTGAAGCTGGTGGTGATTGCTATGGAATTGATGAGATTGCTAGTCAAGTTTCTCTTTCAACAAACCATGAAGACACTGGTAATGAAAGTTCCTATGGAACGGAGAATGTGTCTTGCTGTCTAGTGTCTCCCTCCATGAAGTGTAAACAGTGTGACGCTGGTGGTGATCGCTGTGAAATCAACAAGTGTGGAAGTGATGACCCAACACTTGCAGATTTCTCGTCTGCCGATCTGTCAGAGGTGCCTTCCGAATTCACCAATCAGGACCAGATACACCATTTGCTGCTGGACTACAACAACCTTTCAAGTCTCCCTGAGAATCTGCCATGGATTCTTCCAAACATTAAAACTCTTTCGGCCAATGGGAATCAGATCGAGGTTGTACCCACAGGATTTTGGCACTTCAGAACCATACAGGAGATCCATCTAAACGAGAACTGTTTGGAGGAGCTGCCAGATTCGCTGTGTCTGCTAAAGTCTCTCCGAGTCCTCAAACTAACGGGAAACAATCTTAAGAGTCTGCCAGAAAACATCGGAGAGTTGTCTTCCCTTGAAGTTCTCAACATTGATGAAAACAGTCTGGTAAAGATTCCACAAACGTTCAGTTTACTGACCAAGCTGGAGATATTGGAAGCTAACAACAACATGATTACCTGTCTGCCTAAGGATGTGGGTAATCTGGTCTCGTTGAAAACCCTGAACCTGAGCAGCAACGAGATCAAAGAACTGCCAGAAAGTCTGGGTGACCTGCCTGCCCTGCAGTATGTCGACCTCTCGTCAAACTTCATCATATACCTCCCAAAACATTGCAGGTCCAAAACAACATTAAAAAAGTTTTATGCCGACGTCAACTGTCTAGCTGAGCTTCCCGAGTGGATTTCAGACTTGCCCTCGCTGGTGGAGCTGTCACTTAAGGACAACAAGTTAACCAAAAAACCCATCTCGGACAGATTTGGGAACAGGTGCAAACATTTAACTGTCTTGGACATAGGCGGGAATTTTATGACCGAGTTGCCCGAATCTATTGGTAGTATGACGAAGCTGGAATGTCTGTACGCAGGAAGTGTGATAGATGAGCTGGAACGGAGGAACTTCCAGAACGGAAACTGGATTTCCTACGTTCCTCAGAGTTTGTGTTCGCTGTTGTCGCTGAGGGAGCTGCGGCTGGATGAAAACCAACTGAATGGGTTGCCAGAAGACTTCGGCCATCTTGTCAGTTTGGAGTTTCTCGATCTCGGTAAGATGAAATACACTGAACAACAAAACAGTTTAAAATATTTTTTACTAATATAATATTTTTTTTAAAATTGATACTATTAATTTTGTAAATAGACTTGGTCTAAAATATTCACACGGCATTGATAATTTTAAAAGACAGAAAAACTAATGCGATTTTTCCTTGTCCACCATTGTGGCATATTTTGCTTGTTGAGCAGATTTTCATTTGTGCTTATTTCCAACACTTGTATATAGTATCTCAGCATTGTAGTACACATCTCATGTGTGATGGGTTATCAACTAGCAGAGCTTTCGATTGCATCAAAATCAAGTTAATATATATGCCAAAATTAAATACAAACATGCTAACCTCAAAACCTGTCACCTCAGAACTACTGAAATGTTAAACTTTAGGCTACTTTTCCAGTTGTGCAGTACATTTTTCATTGTAACATTTTCTTTAAACAAATTTATCATAAATCCTAGAATATACCTTACATGTACATATATGCATACATGGTTAAAAGTGCGCATTTGATTTTAACAGGTCAGAATTTGATCCATGATCTGCCAGAGTCTTTTGGAAGTTTAAAGAAACTGAGGGTTCTTCTGTTGTCTAAAAACCATCTTCAGATTCTTCCAGCCAGCTTTGGTAACCTTGTTAGCTTGGAAGACCTCAGAATGGACAACAACCAGGTATTGCAGTTGATCAACAGTTGTATCACTAATTGTGATGCCACACGATACGAACGCCTCGCACGAGAATAGCCAAGTGTGACAAGACAACAGTATCATTTGATTGGTTGCTATGCAGTTAGCTATTCTCATACATGGCATACATGTGGTATGGCCTTTAGATTGCTAGACTGATATTGTCTGAAAATCTTTGTCTCTCTCTTCCCCCTAGTTTTGAAGTCAAATGTCCAATGCAAATATAAAAATATTTAGCTATTATATATATAAACATGTTTGTGTTAAATATTTTTTTCACAAGAAAAAATGAACATGAAATTGTCCAGTCGCTGACATATTTATTTTTACTGTTACATCAGATGATGCACAGCCTTTCACAAAACGTAACTAGCAGAATTTGTCTGTGCAAAAAGACATTCCAGCCTCATCAGCCAGTTATTTGTATACGTTCACTTTTTGATGGCGTAGTGGGCGGGATTTAGCTCAGTCAGATGAGTGCTCACTTGAGGTACGTGTATCGCAGGATCACACCACTGCGATGGTTACATTCAATGGATTAGTTTTGTTCTCGTTCCATTCAGTGCACCAAAACTGGTCAAAGGCAGTGGAATGTGCTTTCTGTCTATAGGAAAGTGCATATAAAAGATCCCTTGCTGCATTAAGAAAAATGTTTCCTCTGATGACCACGAGTCAGAAATGCCAAATGTTTGACATCCAAATAGCTTAAAAATTTGTTTTAAAGTCTAGACTACGTATTTTAGTATCACTGAGTTGCTCAATAGCCAATCATTTTTATTGTTTTTAGTCCAGGGTCAGGGCTTGCTCTGGGGGATCAGAAAATTTTGCCAAATTATCTAAAAATTGCAAAACCTATAGCTATTTTCCAACAAAAAATCAATTATCACACAATTGTTTTTGCCAAATTAAAATAAAATTCACCAACTGGTCTTAAAATTCTCAATTGGTGAATTTGGTGAGTGGCAGAGCTAGCCGTAGGGGTACTGTTAAACTTTCATCATTTATTCATTGTTATTCATTTAATTTCATCTTTATGTAGGTGTGATTAAATTGACCTTGTCGTTACTGGTCTTATTTTGTATAACTCTTTCAGTTTTGTCATTTTATTTCACTATTATTTTTAGCATGTACTGTGATAGCACACTCCATTGCTTGCTTGGTTTTTCATCTGTTTTAATCTTGAACACAGTACCCACTATTTTATTATTATTCCTATGAAGAATGGGACAATTTTTTATCTGTTTCTTTTTCATCTGGATAGTTTTAACAATATTGTACTATTTTATTTATTTTGTATTTGTTTATTTAGATTGCGGAACTGCCTGAATCCTTTGAGAAATTAACAAACCTTAAAACGTTGGATCTCTTCAACAACTTACTGATGGAAATTCCAAAATGTCTGTCTCACCTGACGAAGCTGGTCCGACTTGATGTTGAAGAGGTATCTCACATCGCTGTTGTGTTTTTGTTGTAACCAGGAAATAACCATAATTAGATACTTGCAAATGTTATTTCACCAATAAATATTACCAACAAATTTAAAACTCCATATGGTTATGTACGTTGTAAAGTGAAGTGTATTTCCATGGGAACTATATATTGACACTTAAAAATCTTGTTTTAGTCGCCTACCGGTCCAACCAGAGGGTACTATTAAGTTTGTGTCTGTCTGTCCGTCCCATATAGTTTTTGGGTGTTTTTTTCACAATGCCTCGAGATATTGAGCTGAAATTTGGCATATAGCTTTATCATGTACTGTTACAGATCAAGTTTGACTTTCATGGCGATTTACTCTCTTTTTTTGACAGAGTTATGGCCCATGAACTTAGGAGATACGAAACATTTGTTGGGTCCGGTAGGGAACATGTATTGCTTCACCAGTACTCTCAGAATGCTTGTTTCTTGAAATAAATACCTGGCTTCAATTTAACCACAGCACTAAATATGCAGGTCTTTGTTTTGTCTGTTTGATGTCCACTAAAGAATGTAATGACCCAAACACATTACAGAACATACGCGCCATCAGTTTACAATTAACAGTAGAGTATGATTATACCCCTCGTCTTGATAGAATGATAGCCATGATCTATTGGACAAATGGACTGACTTACATTGGGTACTACATTTGTATCGTGGGTCAACTAATTCACAGTCTATCCCTTGAAGTGGTCAGCTGACTTGTATGTCTCAGTGACTCAGAGGTCTATACCACCGGGAACTTCAGATACGAGTAGGGTCACCCAAGCTGGACTGGTCAAAGGGTAGAGTCTAGACTAATATGGATCACTACTGAAGCTGGGCCATGCTAATTTTAGAGAGGTGACTAACCGCAGCTCAATGTATCCTTACTCGTATAACAGACGACATCATCAGCATACAACCTCATTTAATATTTGATCGATCCCCGTCGGTGGACCCATTGGTCTATTTCTCGCTCCAGTCAGTGCACCACAACTGGTATATCAAAGGCCATGGTATGCACTACCCTGTCTGGGATGGTGCATATAAAAGATCACTTGCTACTAATCAAAAAGAGTAGCCCATGAAGTGGCGACAGCAAGTGTCCTCTCTAATTATCTGTGTGGTCCTTAACCATATGTTTGACGTCATATAACCATAAATAAACATGTGTTGAGTGCGTCGTTAAATAAAGCATATCTTTCTTCTTTGTTTTTTCATGTAATATTTCTTCCATTGTGACAGTTGACTTGTCCTAGTTTGGTTGATCAGAAATAAACTTTATTATCTGTATGAAAATCTGTCCACATTTATAAACATGCAAAAGTTATATTTTAACAAAATGCCATATGAATCTGCACTTTTCTTGGAACCAGTGTATTGTTAAAATGAAAGTAAAAATTCACTGATACTACTTTTGTATTCTGTGCATAAATAACCAATCAGGGTTTGTGTAGTATATCATGGTTGGAATATTTCAGCATTGGTGAAACTTAGTTGCCAGAGAAAGACAGTAATTTTACTACAAGTAAGTTATTTGTTAAATGTTGAATGCAAAGTTATGCTGTGTGTTTCATTCCATTTTTGTTTTCAGAACAAATTTGGGATCCCACGTAAAGATATTCCGATAATTGTGCGAACCTTGCACTACCCACCTCGTGACCCCAAGTTGAAGAACAACTGGAGAGGGCGTTCACGTGATGATAAAGACGCAAAAGTTGACGACATCATCCATGTAAGAGAATATCTTTCTTCTCTTTGTTTCTTTTTTCTTTTTTTTTTTGATATGGCATTTGTTTTCTTTTGTAAATTATTTGTTTTTGGAACCATTGAAAATGTCCAGCTGAAATAGACTTGTTTAAATTTAAAATTTATTATGTTTGTACAAAGCTGCTTTATGATAGGCAAGGACATATAATTTTACTTAATTCATGGAATTGAAAAAAAGAGAAGAAAAAAGGATTTTTGACACAATATTAAACAGAAAATATTGGGTTCCACTATTTTGATGTTAAGTTTAATTGAAATCATAAGGGACTTGCTGAAATGTGTCTGTGTTCAGGTTCAGGTGTTACATTATTTTATACAAATCAGTGATTTATCCAGGTGTTCTGTGGGTCCGAACATGGGCCCCTTCCCAAAAGGAAGTGGCACTAAAAATTGTCCATTTCTGAACTAAAAATTCCCAATATAAATATTTACATGTAACAGTAGTCTACTGCGTCATTCAGTGGCCTGAAAAAAATATCCCATGTGTGATTTACTTGCACTCTTTTTCCTTATTGTGAGAGAAATCGTTGGTAAATCCCTGCTAACTGTTGCAGATATCTGGGTCTGAGAGTGACGAGGCTGACGAAGAACCAGAACAGGAGCAGTACAGCGACACGCAGCTCTTTCTCGCGGCCAAGAGAAGCTTGTCGATATGGCAGTCACACAACGGGCCCAGTCACAGGGAGAAGTTTGTCAGACCCGTCAGAAACGGTTTTTACTATCCCAAGAATCACAACTACGACAACTGTGAAGAAGAAAATGGTGATGATGATGAAGCTATAGCTCGGACTGATCTTGAAAACAGTGGTATAGTTTTAAGTTGTTTTGGGGGTTTTCTTCAAAATCATCTCCTTTATGCATTGGATGTTACTCACATAATTAATGGATTGAAATGTTAGCCGTCTCACCTAAAATAGTCAGCACTATATTATTCAATATATTGAGGTTGTTTCATTGAATATGATGAAAATAATCAATAGAGATTATTGAACGAGCTTGTGTGTCGTACTGGTTTTACAAAACAAGTGTTGGGATTATTGTATTACCTGAGCAAGAGCAAGGGTAATGCATGAATCCTGACAGGAGTTTTGTAAAATCAGTACGACTCACATGCAAGTGTAATAATACTATTTATATTATTATTGTTATTTTGTTTAATGAAAAGGACCATCTCAAAATGTTTCAATCACAACTAGAAGGAGATGACGAAATGACGTCATATTTCACATGCAAAGTCTGAACTAGGACTGAGGAAAACAACGTCATGTTATGACATCGCTTCCCTAAATTACGTCATCACACTTGTTATTACACATGTGCTTCGTATGATTATTATTAACTCGGTTATGTTGAACCATGTGGATAATAATATTGGTATACTTACCTTTGTTTGACACTCAATAGCCAATGTGTATTTCTGTGCTGGGGTGTCATTAAACATTCATTCATTCATTCATTCATTCATTCATTCATTCATTCATTCATTCTCACATTGGAAGGGGATAACAGTTAATGAATACAGGGTTTGTATGAAAATTCAATAATTTTTTCAATTGTTTTGCCACATCAAATAATGTGTTGAAGTTAATTGCAGATATTAGAATATATCAAGAATCAAGGCAGAGTTGTTTGATTTAAATCATTTGATTTTATTATGTTTCATTTGATTTTTATGATTATTGCATTTATTTTTATTGATTATTTTGTAAACATGTGATTTATCAATTAACTTGCAGTACAAAAAATGTAGTGTTATTTAAAATCAATTGTTACTTACGCTAGATAATATACGTTGTAGAAGCATCACAAGGGGTATATGGCTTTTTATGTACAATTTATTTCAAGGTATTTCCTTTCAGAATGCAGTGAAGCTTCCAAATCGTGTATTTAATAGGGAGCAAGTATTCAATTCAGAAGCTTCAAATTAAAGTAAAAAAAAAAAAAATCAAATAAATCTGATTTAAATTTTAAAAATAATGATTTTTTTTCAACCCTGAATCAAGGAAATGTCTTTGAAAATCTTTTAAATGGTCATGCTTTTATTACTTTTAAAACATAATATTAAAAAGTTTGTATTTGGTTAATAACAAAGTATTAACACTATACTCTTTAAAGCAAGGTAAAAAAGAAAGAGAGAACAAACAATAATGCAATATATATATATATATATATATATACTTGTTCATTAGTACTGTTTATATATTTTTTTCTAGATAAAGTGGTTTCATGTTCACCAGTGTCGACAGATCATATCATCGCATCGGATGAGAACTGGGAGGATGAGATAGAAACGGTTACTGGTCAGTTTGGTACGTTCTTTATATAGACATGGAAACTGGTACTGGTCAATTTGGTACGTTCTTTATATAGACATGGAAATGGTTACTGGTCAGTTTTATACATTCTTTCTATAGACATGGAAACGGTTACTGGTCAGTTTTGTACATTCTTTCTGGAGACGTGGAAATGGTTACTGGTCTATTTGGTATATTCTTTCTAGAGACATATTAATAGTTTCCTCAAGTTTACCTGCATCGAGATGTGGACATCCATCTTTTTCCTGTTATTTGGTAGAGTGACTTTGTCATTGTAACAGGAGCAGGACCCAGTGGTAAAGTGCTCGCTTGATGCACAGTCTGTTTGGGATCGATTCATATCGGTGGGCCCATTAAGCTATTTCTTATTCTAGCCAGTATTGAACCCCTCGGTTGACCCACTCTCCTCATCCTAACCACATCACATCACTAGTATATCAAAGGCTGTGGTATGTGCTGTCATGTCTATGAGAAAGTGCAAATAAAAGATCCCTTACTGCTATTGTAAAAATGTTATCTAAGACTAAGAATTATCAAATGTTTGACACCCAATAGCCGATGATGGATAAATCAATGTCCTCTAGTGGCGTCATTAAACAGAACAAAACTTTGGTGCTTGTAGCATTTGGTCTAGATTATCAGAGAAGAAACCTGTCTTCACATTCAGGAAGGGATCTTTAATGTTCTCTTATTCCATATAGATATATATCAGAACTAATTGTTTTCTACAAACAGAACTTTTTTGTTATTTCCAAAACAGTTTTTCTTTTTCTTTGTTATAGATTTATTGACCCCAAAACACTCAAAACCATTGCTGGTACAAAATATAGTTGAAATGGCATTTTCATTTAGGGATTATTAAAATTAGTTACTAAAGGTCCATGTTAATCCATAAAAGAAACTAATATTTCATTGGGTTTTTTTTTTTAATGATGTTAAATAAAAATAAAAAAAATTACAGAGGAAAGGTGCATTTTTATAAACTATTAAAACATGAGGCTGGGTCCTGCTTGCCCATTCAGTTCTGCTGTCATAATTATGTTATTGTGGGTATCGGTGGGTTTTTTAGTGTGTGGGGGAGTGTTGTTCTTTGTTTTTCTTTTTCTTTTTTTTTAATTGTGTAGAATTTATATCATTTACTAACTACAACTCTTCAGCTATTAAGAGCTTTTTAATTTTTGTAGTGGTGTTTTTCTTTTCTTTCTTGTTTTTTTAATTGTGTAGATTTTATATTATTTAGTAAATACAACTCTTCAGCTATCAAGATCTGTTTAATTTTCGAAGTGGTGTTTTGCAGATTCCGTCAACATTGGCGACCAACCCGTTGTGTCGTGGCAGCTGATCTCCGAGGTGGAGGAAGAATGCTTCCTTGCATATGACATTCACGCTCGGTCGTATCCCAGAAACTTTGACCTTGACCTTCCTGTCGAGGAGAACCAGTTTGACGATGCGAGCGAGAGCGACTCGGGCAGCTGACACGAGCACTCCCGTGTTTACTCACAGGCACCGTTTCGACTGGCATGTCGAGTCATAGATTCGGTTTGCCAGTCAATGTGTGCTTTGTTGTGAAAGAGCGACACAAGAACTGCAGTGTTTACTCACAGGCTGCGTTTCGACTGGCGTGTCGAGTCATAGGTTCCGTTTGCCAGTCAATGTGTGCTTTGTTGTGAAGTGGACTGATGAGAATGGATGACGTATCGTGCCAATGTTTTACATTTAGTGTGCTCTAAGTAATAAAACCAGTTTGATAGTGGGTGATATTGTAACAACAAGTATTCTGAGAGTACTGCTAAAAGCAATACATGTCACCCACCTGGCCCAACACATTATAATATCTCTCTAAGTTCAAGGGCCGTAACTGTTTCCAATAAAAGTCAAATTGATCTGTATCTCTACATGGTAAAGCTTTACAGAAATTTTCCAGCTCAGCATCTTGAGGTATTGTGGAAAAAATAGTCCTGAAACCTAATTGTGGGACAGATGTACGGACAGACAGACGGACAAAACCTATAGTCCTCTCTGGTTGGACCAGTAGGGGGCTAATAAAAAAACAAATGATCAAAAATGCTTATGGCTGTTCCAGAATTTATAAAGGAGGGCGGGAAGGTGCCATCATTATTATTTTATGCTTGCAGGGAACATTTTGTTGAGCATTGTGTTGTGATTCACTACAGAAGTTTCAGAGACCACGTCACAATTCTAAATTGTTATTTAGTAGTTGCCGATCAGTTTATCTGATTAGTAAGTTGCCTGACCTGATGAGGCTGTCGTGTCCACTGTACATACATGGTTTGAATATAGATAATACTACATGAGTGGCCAGTAGATAACATTTATCTTAAGAGTTTATGTAGAGAATATTGCATTAGCCAGTAGATACCATTAAACTTATGAGTTTGTTTCAAACCCCCTCTATTGAGTGAGTTGGATACATTGTTAAACAACTTGTAGAATTATAGGATATTAAACAAGCTTCCATTTCATATAATTTTTATGTCCCGAGTTAAAATAATTTTCATTTGTCACAAGCTTTAACAAGTAACAAAATGGTAGCAAGCTTAATATCCTATTTCTTACCCATAATCAATCTTAATTTATTTGACGTTCCTGTAAAGTTGTAGTGCACCAATCAGTTGCGTTGAAGTGTTATGTCCCACTTGGCATTCTAGTGAGACATCTCACTTCGATATGTACCCGTACCAAGATATGTTTAACTATATGGGTAATAATAAATGGTATCTAATGGACACATATGTAGTACTCGGTTTGTTGCATATCCTCAAAAACAAGGATTTAAACAAATGTAAACTCAAATCTATTTTTGGCGTTCGAGCGTTGCCATTAACTTATGTGTCACAAAGCAATCTGTTTTATATTAACTCATATACGACACAGAGCAGTCAATTTTGAGCATGCTATTTTATTGGATGGTATTGCTGCAGTGACCAGGGTCCTAATTCACAAAGCTCTCTTAGGCTCTGCTAGACAACAAAGCATCCTCTTTGCAAGTCTTTTTGCATTGCACTGCACGCAAAGTTGCGAGAGTTTAGTGAATTAGGTCCCAGATCATCACCTAGGAGCAGTATGTCTTTAGATTGATATCACACACGTGTTATTAGTGTATGTTATCACAAATAACGTGACGTTCTCATCAGCGGGTTGGCAATAAGAAGTAGTAGTTGTAGTATATTAATAAACTACCCCCTTCCACTGATGTTATCAGTTCTGGGACAGTCTTTGGTATTGTAGTATATTAATAAACTACCCCCTTCCACTGATGTTATCAGTTCTGGGACAGTCTTTGGTATTGTAGTATATTAAGAAACTACCCCCTTCCACTGATGTTATCAGTTCTGGGACAGTCTTTGGTATTGTAGTATATTAATAAACTACCCCCTTCCACTGATGTTATCAGTTCTGGGACAGTCTTTGGTATTGTAGTATATTAATAAACTACCCCCTTCCACTGATGTTATCAGTTCTGGGACAGTCTTTGGTATTGTAGTATATTAAGAAACTACCCCCTTCCACTGATGTTATCAGTTCTGGGACAGTCTTTGGTATTGTAGTATATTAATAAACTACCCCCTTCCACTGATGTTATCAGTTCTGGGACAGTCTTTGGTATTGATCATTTAACACTGGATGTGGTTGTGAAACAAAACTGTATGTATTGTAAAATGTCAGTCTTTCACTTTTGTTATTATGGGCATACCAGACAAGTTCATTAATTCATTTCAACTTATTTTCGTGCTTATATCCAATTAAGGTTCAAGCACGCTGTCCTGGCTGTCTGTCCAGGACAGTGGGTTAGTGGTTAGTGCAAGAGAAGACAGTGTAGTGGTCTTGCACCTACCCATTGAGTCATTAAAATTCACACTGGGTGAGAACAGGTACCAGGTTGTGAACCCGGTACCTACCAGTCTAATGTCTGATAGTGTAACCACGACACCACCAAAGACAAAATTTGTAATTTGACTTATAATAAGTCTCAAGCCCCAGCCTATGGTGTAGGGAATGACCACTGTCTACTTTCAGTGAAGTGAAAACAAACACAGTATTACTGATGCAATATTTTTACTTGATACAATGACATCAGTCACAAAGTGACTTATAGGATAACATTTGTGTACATGTGTTTATGTGTGTATTAGCCAGCTTTTTAATGCTAGGTATGTTGAAAAAGTTCAAGCTAACACGTCCACAGACTTGGAGCTTTTCTCTGGAAGACCAGGTCAGGTCAGGTCATAGGGTTTAACGTTCACATTCAGAGCAAGCTGTTGTAGCGCATGTCTGTTGTGGGCACAAGTTCTTGCAGGAGCAAGCTCTTGCGTCCAAGACAGGAAACTGGGGGGTGGAGGCAGGATTCTGGAAGACCAAACAACAGAACACATTCTATAGCGGTGCCCACCCTATCAAGGACTGAGATAATCTGATTGGCCAGTGCGATTTCCCTACACACCAAGCTCTCTGGTGACAGAGTAGAACTGGAAAAGATGTGTCCTTTCATTCTACTGACTGCTGGACTACTGATGTAGCTTGTGAAAGACAGACAAATGCTTTGTGCTCATCTGCTGGTTAATGATGACTTTATGTTCTTGTCTATATGTGTCTAAATGTGTGTGTGTGTGCGCGCGCGTGGCTTGTGTCTGTGTGTGCATGTGCATGCATGCTTGTGTGTTTTTGTGTGCGTGTGTGTGTGCGTATGCTTTATGCAAAATCTGATTGAGTGAAAACTGCATTACACGTAGCTGTAATATTTGTTTGTGTCTCTGTTACACGTCTACTGACTTGTCAGGAGGTGTGTGCTTGATTTAATATTCTCATCATCGATCATAAACTGTTCACTTTCAGCCACTCTTTCAGACATATCCAATGAATTATCACCTGTGGTTTTTTCTCCCTCTCGTTACATTCCTTTCTTCTGATCAGCAAAATGGAGCTGATTATCAGTTATAATTTCTTTGTCTAATCACTTCAGGGCTTCTAGAAGTTTTATAAAATCCACAAGCCATTTAAAATTTACTAGCCACGATTAAAACTTCACTAGCCCTACTTTAAGTTGATACAATTTTACTAAATAATAGTAAAAATCAGATATCGTTTGAAGACTGAGATAGAGCTTTAAAAAAAATTAACAGTGGGGGCAGGATATTCATATTTACAAAATAGACTTAACTGCAACATTTGAAAAAAATATAATTCACTAGCCGTCGGGCATAACAATAGTAGTTATTTACTAGCTCAACATTGAATACCACTAGCCATAGGCTATCATAATCTAGAAGCCTTACACTTTTTTATTTTCTCTGTTTAGCAATCCCTTCAGTTGGCTGTTGTTTCCATTTGTGGTGTTCAACTTTGTGTTAATTTCCACCAAGTCTCTGGTATACCCTGTTTTCTGTGACTGAACTAAATTGTAGAATTTCTTTACCCTGTTGTATGTCTCAGTTAATTTTGAATCAGCATCAGATGTAGAAAGCCACACTTCAGATAGAGACTAGTATTTCATGGCATGCTTGTGAATCTAAAGAGTTGGCTATTTTTCTCTCTTAAACATACAAAATGGCAGGTGGGCAAGAGAAAGTCATTAGTCTTAAGGGTGTTTGCAGCGCAAGCGCGGTGTAGACAAAGAAAACAGATGCATCCAAAAATCAGTTCCACGTGTGACTAGTCATAAAAACAGTATATTATGTTTTTTCTCACCTAAGTCAACGATCAATTGCATTTTTAAAAATTACAATTGTTTAGATTTTTCAGCTTTTAACAATCAATTACTGGTATGGGAGCACCTTTTCAGATTTCTTATTTAAAGTTTTCATCTTCAAAGTGATTATAAAATCTCTTTCCTTGTTTATATTTGTAATCAACTTCTTTTCTTTCTTTCTTTTTTCTTCTTTTTTTTTTATACGAGACTACTGACTAAGCAAATACTCTTCTTAACAATACAGTTTCCTTTGGATGTTTTGGAAGATGGAGTCTTCTTTAGAGCAATCTGTAATAACACTGATAAACAGATTACCCTGCTGATATAGAACATCAGTATTAGTGTAACATGCTTTTCAATGTTCATTGATTTATTAACATTAATAGTAACTCTTGAGCCAATAATAAGTTCCTTGACAGTGTTGTGATTTCTTACTTTTTAAAAACAATTCAGATGTCTGAATTTACATCAGTATCAATCTGGGCAGTGTGCACTACATAATTATTCATTTCCAATTTTACGGTTTGTATTGGTTAAATTTAGGTTATTGTTCGTTTTTTGTTTCTGTTTGGTTTTTGGCTTTTGGTTTTTTAAATGTGATAGTTATATTTTTAATTGAGTTTCGACAATAAAGTTAAAGTAATTTATTAAAAAGTAATATTAAAAGGGTGTCTGTTAATTAATTATTGAAAATGTTCAATAGATAACATCACTTTGACAAAGCTCCCCAAAAAGTGTTTCTGTCCATGTATTACGTTTGAAGTGATCTCAGTTTTGTGTCTTGTCGGCCAATTATATTTTTAAGATGGTGATTGTATCATTTATTAATCACACTTGGTCCTTTTTTTTTTTTAATTAGCCTTAATCTCTATTAATCTTTTTTGCAAAGAACAGTGTTCAAAATTGAGTGAATTCCATTGTGATGAAATATATTCACATATTTAACTTGTGTTTGCTTTTTTGTTCACCATACTTTATTACATGATTTGTTTGGGAAGTATCTTAGTAACTAAAAGCACAGACATGTTTTTTCAGTATACGGTTGCATAAACCTTGAAATTTAAGGTCTATTAAAATAGCAGCAAGTTCTTTGGCAGTAAGGAGTTTCAATTCAGATTCAAACTGGTATTGCGTGTTAACCTATCGGTTACCCTTAATAAAATTTGCAATTTTTTTTTTTTTTAATATTAGTAAATAAAATTGTTTGAATGTAATGTTTTTTGTGGATGTAATTCAAGATACAACCTTTAGATTTCACACTTAAACTTTGACGCCAACAGAGCATATTGATTATACAACTCCATCATGTGGGATAGAAAAAGTACATCCAAGGTGGTGACAATTTTGACTCTGGGTTAAAATTTCCATGACCAAGGTACTTTGTTTGACACCCAATAGCCAACATGTGATTTTGTGCTAGGATGTTGTTACACATTCCTTCATTCATGTCACCATAAAGGTTGTGCATTTTATACGCACATCAATGTGTTGTATTATGGTATGGTGTTGTCCGTCCATCCATCTGTACTTCTTTGTTAACATTTTTTTGTCCGGACCATATCTTGAATATAGATGCATACAGGATCATCAAACCTCACATGTAGGAACAACTTGGGATGGCAGTTTGTCACATACTATTACTAGGTCACTGTGACCTACTTTTCATGGTCTACTGCACATAACAGTAAATCCTTGTCCAGACCATTTCTTGCACTATTACTAGGTCACATAGGATAGAAATTTCTTACATACCTTTATTTCATGGAATAGCTCTCGTATATACCGGAGGATGAGAGAATAATTAATCACAAGCTATTGGATGTCAATTATTTGATAATTCAGGTACATGGTCTTCAAAGAAAACTATGTACATTTTTTCATTAGTAGCAATGGATACTTTACATGCACAGTATAGCACATACCATATCCTTTTGTATACCAGTAATGGAGAACTGGTTGGGATGGGAAAACAATCCGAGTGGGTCCACAGAGGGGGTTTAATCCTCTGTCAAATGAGCTTAGATCCTGCCCCCACATTTCATAAAGATTTATAAAGATTTTTGATATTTATGTAACTTTGTGTTTGCACCTTTAAGAAAAGTACTATTTATAGTCATTGTTCCCCTTTGTATTGATAGATGACAGTAGTTTGTATGAGTTGAAAAAAAAAAAAAAAAAACAATAATGTGAGTTGAAATAACAGTTTAATATGAATTTAATATTAATCAACACTCAGTTCAATCTGTTTAGTACATCACACACAAATGTTTTATATAATATTAAAGTTAAAATGTAAAGATATTTGATATTTTCAGGAAATCCTATTGAAAATCGACATCTTTAGTGTCTCGCACACACAAAAAAGTATTTTTAAAAATAAACATTTAGTACATTGTGTATACCATACTAAAACATTGGTGATATAAACAATAGAAATTTTAATAAGTCTTATAGAAAATTGTGTAAAAGATGGTCAACCCCATGTTAATATATTGTAATCTCCCATCTCAAAAGGCACAATAATGGGAGGGGGGGGGGTGTATTTCCAGCCACAATGATTGAAATTATCACAGGTTTGAGATTCACATACTCATCTTAAAAAAAACCCTAAAATTAAACTGATTGGAACTTTTTTAAAAGAAAGGACTGGATCAAGTTGAAACATTAAATAGTTACTGAGCTTTAAGTTCAAGAAAGTGATTATATGGTAACAAGTGGTTATAAATTGAAAGTACAATGTATTTAAAAATACAATAAAAACACAACCACTGATGTCTGTACTACCCCTGCCCCTTGATACCCTTTTTCACAGAAATGTATGAAATTATTACATTTACTTCAGAAAACATTAAAATTTCATTATATATGCATTATATATATATATATATAACATTAATAATAATTGTAATTATATATCATTTTATAATGCTAGGCAGTAATATATAAACAAATCGTGAAGAGGAGATGTATTAGCTTTGTTCAAATTTAGCAATATTCTACCCGACACCAAAACTAATTCTACAAAAGGAATAAAAAATATTTGTGTAATATCAGATTAACAATATCACTTTCATGACCACATGTAAACAACAAGGCACAGAACAAAGAACAAGTAATAAAAACTCGTTAAAAATTATTAATCAATATAATGTATATTGGAATGTCATTTGCAAACAAAGTTAATGAACATCACAATTATGTACTGGAATGTCGCCTGTTAAAAACATCAATATATTTCGTTGGTCAAACATCATCAATGCAAACTCTTTTAACAGGTACAATTTTCTTTCTTGTAGTCCTTCAACTTAAACAAATTAAATATTAATCTTAAAATTCCTGATGACACCAATGTTTTAATTTATTCAGCAGAAAACACCCATTTCTGGTTCACAAACAGGGTTATCTCCCTCAATACAATTGTACACTGATTTTACCCGACTTTAAAAGTAAAACCAGTCCTTCTCTGTTGCATGTTCTCCCTCTGTCAGTCAATCTCCTCCTCCACCCTGAGTCTCCATTCATCCTTCTACCTCTTTACAGTATCTCTTTCTGGCACACACCTACATGTATGTGCACCACATGCATACACACACATTGTCCTCGCTATACTAGTCTAACTTTATTCCCACAGATTTACCCTATTTGCAATCCAAAACAGACTACATTTGGCTGCAAGTGCAAATAATATAAATTATTAAAAACAACATGTAATAATATTAAACAGTAAAATCTGGTAAATGTACAATATAATATAGGCCTAAAATTTATATATGTTCAAAATCTGAATGGGTAACGTATAATTTTGTATATTTAATTCAGTAACAATTGAGTAAACATTTGAAATCGAGTAATCACAATGATACATTTCAGTTTAGTTCACAACCATTATACTCGGACTAAAATATAAAACTATAATACATGTATTTGGACTAGGAAACAGGAGCGTCGGAAGCAATTAAAAGTTGGTACGGCCATGAAAGCAATATATATGATGAGATATTGACTATGCGAGTGCCATAGAAAGAGAAAGCAAAACGTTTCTGGTCCAAAAAGTGGTATGGCCATGGCAGTACCAGCCGTACTGTTTCCGATGCCTCTGAAAAATAACAGCCCACACAAATTGCTCAAACAATTGTTTTGTTTGTGTATCGGTTATACAAGTTTATTTGGCAAAACAGACTCACCATTTGTCAAAAATCACCAAAATACGCTATGCCGATGTTTTTGGGAATATGTAACCACTTTTCAGGTTATGCAAAGTTTCGATATGTGGAGAGCTGTATTAAAGAGACTGTCCCTAATCTGCTGCCATTGTAATTTGTTTCTGACAAACAGTAGTTTAACAACTAAAATTATATCTCATTATTAAATACATTTTCTTGTTTACAATATCAGTGTCTGTATATTTGATGTATTTCTCTTTATCCCAATGTTTCGAGTAACTCAAACTGGATTTTACCTCCCAATAATTGTTTACATATAAAAAATAAAAAATAATTAGGAAATAAATTCAGGTTTGAGTTACAACAAACATATGATTAAAAACATTAAATATACAGACACCGATAGTTTAGTTATCATAAAACTGTTTGTTAGTCAGAACCATCTTAACCCTTATCAGGCTGCAGCACTCTACGGGTTAACAATGGCAGAAACCTCAGGATCTTCTCTTTAATAACGCCCAACACTGTACAACCATAACCAAGGATCAGGGGTGGGAATTCTCCTCAGATCAGCTGTTTTCCTCTCATGGAACATTGCGTTTCCTCGCATTTTAATCGTCCTTTCCTCCAAAATGTGTCAGATGGAACAGATTTTAACCTAGGATTTCAAGAATCTCCGGGACCCATTTAGATTTCCTCTTTTTTACAGTTCACCAATTCTGACCCATGAAGGATACATAACATCAGTGATGCAAACGCCCCCATACACACCCCACCTTAAGGCCACTTACGTAGTCCATCCCTTTGGACGACATCCATTTCCAGACGTGACTTTCATGTGTGAGTGAATCAAGCCTAGCTCAAATTATCTGGTGTAAGATATGAAAACACTTTACATTTTGTTATTCATTAATAGCCAAAAGATCCCTTGCTGCTAATCGAAAAGAGTAGCCCATGAAGTGGTGACAGCAGGTTTCCTCTCTCAACATATGTGTGGTCCTTAAACATATTTCCAACGCCATATAACCATAAATAAAATGTGTTGAGTATGTCGTTAAATAAAACATTTCCTTCCTTCATCTAGGAGCTAAACCAAATGCCAGTACTCTGAAATGACTTTAAGGGGGCCAAGTCATACCATGGTCCCTGTAAGTGTGGTATTATTCATAAAATAAATTAATGCTGCATTCAAGCATGCTTATAATTAGCTTGAACCAGCTTCCAACTTGAAAATAATGTGTGAAATTATTCAGAGTTCTTATTTGTTAGTTGTAATCTGGGAAAGAAAAACACTATCTTTTGAGTCTAGAAGAAAACTGGTGATAGAATATTTCTCTTGACTCTCATTTTAATTATAAAAATAAAGCAATCACCTTAAACATTCCATCGAAAACGATTCATTGAGCTTTTTCGTGACATTTCAACTGCAAAAATTATGTCATTCATAATTTACAAAATATTTCAAACATTTCAGTCATTAAAATAATAAAATTTGGAGGTGTAGTCAAATTAAAAAAAAAGATTCTTTTGTTTTATTATTAATGAAAACAGCTAAATTTAATTGCTGTTGAATATTTTGATGAAACTAGAACCAACTTCCTTAAAAGTGCACCCAAACACAAACAAGTTGTAATTACTAGTTGACAACTTGGAAATATATGTATCAATTTCCTAGCAAACCTGGATAAGTCGGAGCAAGATAAGTTGGTCTAAATTACTCAATTATATGACATTGTGATCACTTGCTGCTAATCGGAAAGAGTAGCCCATGTAGTGGCAACAGTGGGTTTCCTCTCAAAATCTGTGTGGTCCTTAACCATATGTCTGACGCCATATAACCATAAATAAAATGTGTTGAGTGCGTCTTTAAATAAAACATTTCTTTCAGCGGGTTTCCTCTCAAAATCTGTGTGGTCCATAACCATGTCTGACGCCATATAACCATAAATAAAATGTCTTGAGTGCGTCGTTAAATAAAACATTTCTTTCTTTGTGATAAATTAGGTCAAGTCACACCAGATAAGCTGAGCTAAGTGAACCACTTAAGTTGGGTAGTCACACCAGATTTGGTTTCCACATATACATGTATTTTACATTAATAACTACCATCAGTGCCTTTTTTTCCTTTTTTTTTTTTTACTTTACTTCTTTTGTAACAAGAACAATATTCATTCTAAATTAATATTAAATTTAAGTTTTGATTATAGGTTTAAACACAATCTGATTACTCTTTGAAAACAACAACAATATTTGTTCTACGTTAATGATCAACTTAGTTTTGATTATAGGTTTAAACACAATCTGATTACTTTTTTATAACAACAAACTGATTACGCTGATAGATGTCTTAAAAATGTCTGACTAGATATCTTTGGTATATGGACTAGATAGTATTAAAATAATGTAAAACATTCATCATAAATATTCAATACACATTAAAAAAAACAATTACAAACAAAAGAACCAAAAAAAAAAAACATTGTCAAAATATACTTTGTTACATAGATCTGTAAACGAATTACTGCTGTGACCAAGTTAATTTCAGCTACACTACATGTACACATAACAGAAATCAAAGAATAAGACATCAAGTTCTAAACACTACGGAACCAAGGATGTGACACATCAAAAATATATTTGTTATTGCTCCCATGCAACTAATTATGATTACAATGGAACAAATATTTTGGTACATAAATTGTTGCTTGGATCAAATTATCTCAAAAGGTTACTAGAATAGTCATTGCACAATATTAAAAAATAAAAGATTGCAATATTGGCTAAGAATAAATATTACAAGCGAAAAGGTTAGAAACAAAGCTGACTAAATTAAAGATACATGTTTATATGTAGATATTTGTTCACTGGTTAAAATAACGTCTTTATAAATGAACTCTTGGGACATAAACAAGTATTTCTCAAACATAAGTCCATAGAGTAGTGCAAGTCCATAGAGTAGTGCTAGTCCATGGGTCAGTCCAGTTCATGGACCAGTGCCAAGTTATTTTATAATTTCTATAAAGAACTGGATCTCATGAACTAGTGCTCATCCATTATATAATTTCTATATATTAAAAAACATCTGGGGACTTATAAACTACTGCATAACTGTTTTATAATCTGTATATACAGTGAAAGCCCTCTAAACTGAACACCCTATCAACCAAGTAAAATGTCCAGTTTTAAGAGGCATCCAGTTTAATGTCTGGGTTTTTTAAAAGGACCATGAAAAATTTCTGGTTTTGGGGAATTCTGGTTTACAGAGGGTCCGGTTTTGAGAGGTTTCACTGTATATATCAATTTTTAAATCCTGGGACTCGTAAACGTATTTCTCAAACAATTTTAAATCCTGGGACTCGTAAACGTATTTCTCAAACAATTTTCATTTCTGTATTTAAAAAACCCTCCCAAGACTCACAAACTAGTGTTTCTGAAACCAGTGCCAGGTCATTTTATAATTTCTGTATCAATAATTGGACTGTATGGGACTGGGTATTGGTTTTTAAAATATTGCATATACATTTTTATTTTTCAAGCAGGATGCAAAAATGCTTTTAAAACAATTTAAAAAAAACTCATTTTGCACTTACATTGCAAATCATTAAAATAAATTCACCATACAACCAAATTTTCCAACACAACATGAAAAATTTAACATATACATGTATTAATGCAACTCTTCAATGTTCACAATATTATGTGTGTATTTCTTTTGCACTTCAGTATATATTTACAAAGTACAACAAGTATTCAAATGAAAAGTGTGGATGGTAAAAAAAATCATTAATAATTGAGCAAAGATAAACTGCACCAATTACCATTATCATGTTAATACTGTATACATTTGTCTACTGTATTTTGGTTCCCTAAAATCTCTACCAAAAAAAACTAAAATCTGATTTCAAATAATAAAAGGTGGAATTTACTAAAAAGAATAATAATAAGAAAACACAACTCCTTAAGTGTTGTCACTGGGGTTTTTTTGAGTGATATATGAGAATAAAAAAAACATCAAGTTCACATTTAGTTATCGGTAAAAAAATTCTTTCCCAACAATTACTTTAAAGTCTTATTTCAGATCAAATAAACTTTTGTGGAGATTGAATTAAACTGTAACAATAAAAGAATACAAAGTCAATGCAAAATACTATAAAGGGTTGCCTTGTATTAAACCAGTAACTTCCTGTGTTGTAGATCAATGTGCACCTTCAGATATTTACAATGTTATAAGAACTGCAAAATATCCATATTCAGGGTTGCTCATAAAATCATTCTTTATATATTTTAAATGCCACATGATACACAATTTACTTTTCAGGTGATTAAATTTGTTTGTGGCACTCTGTATTCAAGTGTACTGTGTGGGTGTGTTTATACAATACTTGTATCAGTTTTATTCGAAAATGTTAACATTACTGATCAGTGTACAGAAACCTACAATGTGCCTATTGTAGCAATCAGTTGTCTATAAAGGGAATTCAGGTGCTCTTTATGCATACAACTTAATGTACCTTTATATAAACACCACCTGTTCATAGCAGCCACATTAAGTTGATCCATGTTGCAACATTTATAGACATGTGTCAATGTATTGTGAATGAAAAGTCAATACATTTAATAACACCTTTTTCTCACAGAAAGCATCTCAGATCTAAGCAATAAATATTTAAATGTTTTAATGAACAAGTCACAGTTCACCAGCTAACATGTAAGTGTTATATTCTTAATAACAATTTCATAGAAAGGTCACCAGAACAGTTAACCACCATGGTGAATTTCAACAACTTTATCTTCATTAAATAAGGAAGCTGAAGTTGTACAAACAACACAAATGCTATAATCTCTACTACAAATTATAATTTTTGTCTCAAATATCTGCACTAGAGTTGGTTTATTTTGGCATGTATTATTCATTAATCTAAGAAATCAATAGCCATGAAATCAATCTTGCACCCAGTGGTAAGAAAACATTAAAATCTACTGGTAAACTCAAATCATTTAACAAATCCTCCGCATACAAACATAATGAAGTTTAATCTGTAAACTAAGCTCTACAGAAAAGAAGCAGTTACTGTAGCCCTTTATACATCTCTAAATGATAAAACTATCTTGGCTGAGGAGATAAACTTTTATTTCTACCTAGGTTTGTACCTAGAACAGGCCACCAGGGGGTGGGGTGAATCCAGTGGGTGGAGTGAATCCAGTGGGTGGGGTGGATCCAGGGGTGGGGAGGATCCAGGGGTGAGGTGGATCTAGGGGGGGGTCCAGGGGGTGGGGAGCATTCAGTGGGTGGGGTGGATCCAGGGGATAGGGAGGATACAGGGGGTGGGTGGATCCAGGGTTCTGGAACAAACATTTCCACTTATTTTAAATAATATACAATTTTACTTTAAGTAGTTGCATGTGGACCCAACCCTGCAAACATTCCTGGTTCCGTGCCTGCACAGATGCCTGGGATCAATTTCATACAAAAATCACAAGCCTAGTGCAAATAAATGTGAATCTAAACCTGTGAAACAATTCTTAATATTACAAACAGTAGAAATAGCATGATAGAAATTATATATTAACAATGTATATTTTATACGTGTGTAGATAATTTATGCTATAATATATTGAGTCACTGCTATAAAATGTTTATCTCTAGACTAGTTATGACTTTTACAACATTACAAGAAGTGACATAAAAATTCATCTGCCTCAAAAATTAATAAAACAGAGTGAATGGGACTTAAAAACATTGCAGTACGAAACACCTTGACACAAACATCTGACTTCAATTATCAATATGAACAAGTGTGATATTTAAACATCGGACGCCAAATATTTAAAAATAATTAATATGAACAGTTTTGTTTAAAATATTTGACTTCACACAACTAATAATGGTGGCACAATATGGCTTTAAAATATTACAACATAAACTGGTAATGATGTGATGTAATAATTTCAAAACCCATTTGACAACAAAACCATTCACCTGAAATAAACTGAATATGTATGCAACTAACTCCACCAACAATTGATTTATGCAAACTTATAAACACACCCAGTTGTACCAAAATGCTATGTATAAGCTAGGAGTTATACGTTGGAGATATATGTTGCACATATTAACCAAATCTGTAAAACACCACAATTTTTCTTTTATATGTTTTTGTTTTGATTTTGTTCTAAACAATTTAATAAACATGGCAACCATGCTTTATGATAAATTTGCTTTATGTCAGATAACTGTAGATAAATAATATATAAAATATATTAAACTTTAAAACAGATCATAAGAGGAAGTTTAAAAACATAAAATGGACCATGGGGAGATAACTCTATTTTTAAGGCAGTGAAATGGCAATATTTACCCATCTAATAGTTTGGGTGTACCAGCCTCGGTGGCATCGTGGTTAAGCCATGGGATATAAGGTTGGTAGGTACAGGGTTCGCAGCCCGGCACCAGCTCCCACCCTGAGCAAGTTTTAACGACTCAATGGGTAGTCTAAGACCACTACACCCTCTTCTCTCTCACTAACCACTAACAAACTAACAATTAACTCATTGTCCTGGACAGACAGTCCAGATAACTGAGATGTGTGCCCAGGACAGCACGCTTGAACCTTAATTAGATATAAGCATAAAAATAAGTTGAAAAGAAAGGAAAGTTAGGGTGTTCATTATGTTTTAAAGTAGAACATGTATTATACACCAAAGAGGTTCTGGTATTGCAGACACAAACTCTGGTGTTAGTAGCTGCTAACCCTGGTGTTCTACCATCCTCTAATGAACACATCACATAGAATATTCCTTTCTATGTTAAGAACCATATACAAAAAATAACAACACCCCAGCACATTATTTAATCAGCAACTATTGGATGTACAAATATGGTAATTGTGACACAAAATTTTGATCTGTGGCAAAAATATTTTATAAGTACTTTGCCAAATATAGGATAACACAAAAAAAGGCTGATAATACCGGTTGGAATTGAATAAAACCATATGGGTTCACGCAGTGGGATTGATGCTACATACCATTGAACATGGGTTGAATGCACTTCTAAAGAACTAGTTCAAAACTATTTAAAAAAATTAAAAACAAAAGTGTCAAGATGACTTCATCCAACTAACTTACATCAACTAATTTTAGTACATCCAATTAAATGATATGGGCTAACATGATTTAACAATAATATTTATTACTAAAATTGTATGGGGTTTATCAACAGGTATTAAATATTTTCTCTAATTTCATTCCATCCAGTTAAGTCTCATGTCAATGTGATCCATGAAAAGTTAAAAATGTCCCTTTTGTTTAAGGTTTTTTTTCCCCAATGCCTATGGTTTAAAAATTATGTGGGAGAGCAATTACCCTGTGACAAATTGACAGTAATTTTAAATTTGTGATAAGGCAAGCAGATTTTCACCCATGTGGAAATCATTTTGTGCAGGCACCCATAAGAGCTACTGCTACCATCAAAGCATAAGGAATGTTTTTATATTGATGACATCTATGAAGGTTATACATGCCTAAATATGATCTAAAAGAAAAGTGAGTTTGTTAACAAGGCTATTTAAAAATATAAAATACAAAACACAAATCATTGCATGGTATCCTTCAGTCAGGTTTTCGGGTTCACGAGTTGTCTAGTTTATTCTCGGAGCCGAACGATCATTAGTCTCGGCTTTTCGAAGCTTGACACTGGCAAACATTGGATTTCTTTGGTGGCTAAAATAACAAGAGAGATGTCAAATGAATACAAAACTAGTGAGTGTCAAAACCTTTACAAAGCGCAAGCTAAAACCAATTAACTGACAATGATTGTATTACTGAAACATATTAAATTATACAAAAGCTAAAACTGGGGAAATAACTTTTATTTTACAAATTATTATAGGTATGAATGAATGAACCAACCAACCAACCAACCAACAAATGAAATGAATATATATATATATATTATATATATATATATATAAAAGCTTTTTTCTTCCTTTTTTCCAAATGTGGAACTCAATGAATGAATGTGATAAGCTTCTTTTTTTTTCTTCAAAATGTTGAATTAAAACCGGATGGTTTGTCTTCCTTTCACGATAATGGCACCAAAACAAATAAATGGAGGGTGGTAATTATTGTGTAAATGTATAACTCAAACTGGCATCAGTTTATCATTTTAAATAAAAGAACCAAAACTGAAACAAGCTCTCTATTTTTTTGACAAACATACAAAATCAAACTGGTTTACTGTTACACCTTTCTGACGTGTGAACTGAAGCTGATAAAGGTTTACATGACCTCAAACCTTTTCAATACAATTACCTGTCATCCTGTCCATAGTCTGTTGGTGGTGGTGGTGGCAGATCCGACACATCGTCCGGGTGGTGCGGGGGTTGAGGCGGGGGAATATTGGGACTGTCTCCTCGATTGCGCAGATCTCTCTCTAGTCCGAGACTATGTGCAGAATTCTGAGACAAAGTGGTGCAAACAGATGAAATATTGTGCATACTCATAGAAATCTGACTCTCAAAAGACCTAGGAATAGGAGGAGGAATAGATGGGGGAGGGTTCTTGGGCAGTGGAGGGGGGATAGGAGAATGTCTTTTCCCATTAGGAATGCGGCCCACAGATTTAGATCGTTTGTTGTCTTTCCTACTCGACTGACTGTGAGACCGAGGTCTCGACTGATGCGTAGGGGTAGCAGACGCGTACTCCATTGACGGGTGGTACGACCGTGTACTTAGTTTACGCTGCAGCTGGGGAGGGTTACATTCTACCTCCACAGGGAGGTAATAGAGGGAGCGCACGCTAGGACTGCGTGACAGGGAGGTAGGGTAAGCTGACGAACTCATTGAATGGGTGGGAGTTTGAGAAAGCGATGTCGGGGTGGATACCGGGGTGACCGATTGTGATGAATATTCTGAATGATCTTGAGCAATGAGAGGTGGTGGGGGAGGTGGCAAGGGAGGAGATGGGGGTGGGTAATTAGGATGTGCAGGAAAAGAATCATGCATGAAATGTTTTCCTGGAGTGAGCATGCTCGGGGATGGCAAAGAATCAGGTCGTCTGTTCCTCATAAGCTACAAGAAATACAAAACACTGGCTTAATAACAGTTAATTCTTATGAACAACTACAACACCCATGCAAATTATTTAATGTAACTTTACTTGAGGGAGGTGAATTTGTTTTCAGCCAAATTGTTAATTAAAATGATAAATACAGGATGAAACTTTTTTATTCAATAAACAAAACTGAATAATTTGTACAAAATAAGTGTAACTGAATGACGGAATAAAATACTGTGTAAGAACACTTTTAATCATTATCTAGACTAATAAAATACTGTGTAAGAACACTTTTAATCATCTAGACTAAAAACATTTATGAGAATTGCAAATAAAAATTTTAAAATCCTAAATCAATGCATTTTTTTATTACTAACCATGAATAGTTTAAAATTAAACCAACAAAAACTTTATTTAGAAATAAAAATTCATGACATAAGATGAGAAGGGTCGGTTAGATTATTTTAAAACATGTTTACAATATCTTATAAATACTTCTGATTGTTAACTGAGATAAATATAATCAAATTCAATTCTTAAAATAGCAAACAAAGAAATAGGATTTTAATTTAAAAGGTTCATATTTATACAAATCATGCTACAAAGGAGGGTATAAAAATGCCCAAACTGTCTCCACAGTATTGTACAAAAAGCCACTTACTAGAGTACGATATTTCCACATACAAAACGAAAATAATTTAAATCACAAAATATAAGCATACAAAACCTGTCAAGAACAATTGCAGGATAAACAAAAACAGATATGAGGAAAGATACAAGCAGGCTGAACAAAACTCAGAAAGTTGAATATCTTTTTTAGAAACGACTGTTTCTGGTGACATATCGGTGTCTCTTGCTATACCATTTACTCATTCAAATTACCCAACAGCCAATCAAAACAACGTAGAATAAATGAGTATAAACTACATGATGTGAAAGATTGCATACGACTGGCCTTAGCAGGGTAGATATGAGTCTTAAGACTGGTGGGTGCTCGGTTCACCAAGAGCGAGTTTAACGACTCGGATGGTAGATATCAGTCTTAAGACTGGTGGGTGCTCGGTTCACCAAGAGCGAGTTTAACGACTCGGATGGTAGATGTCAGTCTTAAGACTGGTGGGTGCTCGGTTCACCAAGAGCGAGTTTAACGACTCAGATGGTAGGTGTCAGTCTTAAGACTGGTGGGTGCTCGGTTCACCAAGAGCAAGTTAAACGACTCAGATGGTAGATATCAGTCTTAAGACTGGTGGGTGCTCGGTTCACCAAGAGCGAGTTTAACGACTCAGATGGTAGATATCAGTCTTAAGACTGGTGGGTGCTCGGTTCACCAAGAGCGAGTTTAACGACTCGGAGAGTAGATATCAGTCTTAAGACTGGTGGGTGCTCGGTTCACCAAGAGCGAGTTTAACGCGTCGGATGGTAGATATCAGTCTTAAGACTGGTGGTGCTCGGTTCACCAAGAGTGAGTTTAACGACTCAGATGGTAGGTGTCAGTCTTAAGACTGGTGGGTGTTCTGTTCACCAAGAGCGAGTTTAACGACTCAGATGATAGGTGTAAGGCCGCAGCACCAACTTTTCTGTTACTAACCACCAACAGATTAACCACTAGTCCACTGTCCTGGACACTGTTCTGGACAGACAGCTCAGAAAGTAAGCTTCAATCTTAACTGGATATATGTTATAAAATAAATACAATGACATGAAAGGTTGGATATATACAGATATTAGGTGATGTAGTGGTTCCCCTGTATTAAACATATTTAACAGGAAATTCGTAAGGTGTGTCCAAGACAGACGTGCTTGAACCTTCAGTGGAGGTACAGTAGGTAATCACGAGTCAAATGGTTGAATAACTGTAATGGGTCAGTGTTATCAGCTCATCTGGGAGCTGGCAGACGTAATGCTGCAATATTGACTTATCTCTCATTAACAGACTCACCATGAAAAATGAGGGTAGTCAAACCCGTAGTCAGTGTTATCACCTCATCTGGGAGATGGGAGATGTAATGCTGCAATACTGACTTCTCTCTCATTAACAGTCTCACCATAAAAAATGAGGGCAGTGATTAAGTGCTCCTCTAACTTATATTAAGGGAGCCAATTAGGATATTGCCATATTGAGCACTGATCCTTTTGTAGTACTATTTTATTAAAATTAATATGCCAAGGGACCTAAAAATTAGTCCTTGGACTGAGAAGAGTGATATGAAGCCAGAGTGATAGCTCACCTAAAACGGTGAGGTTTGCACACACTAACACCTGTCCTGGACAGACAGCTCTGAGAGCAGAGGTGTGTACCCAGAACAGCATGCTTGAACCTTAATTAGATAATAACATGAAATATAATAGATACTACAAGATCAATAAATAAAGGATAGTTTTCATACTGAGAGGAGCAATGAAAAATAGAAAAATATTTAATTAGAATACAGTCAAATATTTTCAATGCATGCTAAAAGTCTATATTATTCTACTCTTAAAGCCGCACACCCTAGTTCCATCCAGCGAAAATAAATTATAATTTAGTTAATCTACAAACCTGCAACACACTTAGATCACGTTTTTATCAAATGGAGTGAAAAAGAAGGTTTTATATCGATAAATACCATGGGAATCCCCATGTCCCAATTGCTTGAAATAATTTTGAAAGTTAGTATTTTGATGTCACCAGTAGATGTCACTCGAAGCACAACAATGCCTACGTCACAACAAATTTCACAGACTTGGGGTGCGTTTCTTTCACCTCTCCTGGACATGTTCCAACTGTTCTGTCCTGGTTGTATCCCCGCTCCAGATATCGTAAGACTTAGCAAAATTATTGGTTTTAAGGGTTTGTAACGTTTTGTATTAAGACACTTACTTGTCTGAACTTTATTGTTACTGAAAATGTTCACGAACTGTGAAGAAAAATCTCACAAATGAACAACAACAAATCGGATGTTGATTGCGCGAACCGTGCACGAGAAAACAAACAGAACCAAAATGATAACGGTCACGTGGTCTACCAATGTCTGTGACATTTAAATGGAAATATCCCCTCTAAAAATAGATTAGACCTTGTCTGCTCAACGGTTTTTTCTCAAACGTGTGTCCGTTTTTAAGAAATACGAAAAAATTATTTTGTGGTATTACAAACACCAGGATTACCAGGATTACCAAAAAACACTTCAGGTGAATGGAAATGTATATTCTAAATAATAAACGGTAAGTAAGTGCAATTTTATTTGTGAAAAAATGGGTTTAATAGCAAAAAACAATGCCGTAATGGTTAACTAGCCGTAACTAGGGTGTGTCCCTTTAAGCTGCTTCAGATTTAACTGAAAACTAAAGTACTGCAGCATGATTATGAGGCCACGAGTGCATACAAATATAATATACTGCTTGTATTAAATTTGATCAAGCATTTTAAGAAGCATTCACCCGATGTTAGTTGGTTATATGACGATGAAGACGCAAATACAATACGATAGTCTGCTGAGAAACAAAGCACAAAGGTAATAAATAAAATGATACAATAGCAAAGTTTAGTATTTAAAACATTACAGATCTGCGCACTTTATATAAGATAAGACACAAACAAGCATAAAAAGATTACATGCAAAACATATATAAAACATCAAACGATGTTAGTAATACACATGCTTCAAACAATATCGAGTTAGTGGAAAACAAAATCCATCTCAGTCCATGAGCATTTCCATTCATCACAATATAATACAGAAGCAAACACCAATGCCGCTGCATTTGGCCAATCAGAAAGCCAGAATTAGTCACATGACAGGTCATCCGGTACTCATTACCTTCTGCCTATCACAAATAGCATCTCACAACATGATACTGAAGCAAAAACAACACCAATGCTGATCATGTGGCTAATCAGAAAGCCAGTGTTAGTCACATGACGCAAATTGACAGCACATCCGGTGCTAGTTACCTGCTGCCTATCATAAATAGCATCAGGCAACGTCTGATAGATTTGCTGTGGTGCTGGGGGAGGAGGCAGTGGATAGGACCCCGGACTATTGCCAACAGGAGCACTATCTGTACTACTGTTGAAGGCAAACGAGTCATCTAACCTAGGTGTGCTCGTCCACTGCTGAAATATTCATAAATAAAGTCAACACTCTTTCTTGATGTTTATCAAACTTACAACTGTGCTGTATACTACGAGATTACTGCTTTAAAACATGTTATACAAGTTATAAAGTATGAAAATATATCAACTATGCATTAGCAATTATAATAATTAATAAACAATGTAATGAATCATGACATACATATTTTGGCACTGAAGGTTTGATGTAATCAGAGGATTAAAATCATGGTAAACATTCAATGTGTATTGTTAATATTTTAAATATTGGAACTCTTGGGAAGACAATATTTTATATGCTTTAATTACTCCTAAAACATTCCTGATAGTTAATCAAATAATTACAATAGCAGTATTGGGTCAACTTGGTATTAACTATAAATATTTCATGCATGGTGTCATGGTTCATTATGTCACTGGACAGAGCTGGATGTTTCAACATTTAACAAGTTTCATTACATGTTAATGGAAATGTAGAAAAATAAAAGTGGAGAGGGAGGGCATTGTTTTCTTGCTAAAATACATAATAATAGAATACAACAGTTACTGCAATATATATTTATCATGAAATATGTATAGGAATACACATAGGAACACATATACACACACACACACACACACACACGCACCCCCACACACACACATACATGCACCCCACACACATACATGCACCCCCACACACACATGCACCCCCCCACACACACATACATGAACCCCCACACACACACACATACATGCACCCCCCCCCACACACACACACATGCACACACACACATACATGCACACACACACCACACACACTCCACAAACACGCACACCCACAAACACCCACACCACAAACACATACCACACATACATGCACACACACCACACACACCCACAAACCCCACACACACCATTACACACACAAACACACACACACAAACACTAGCTTTAAACCAATACTGTTAATCTTGCTTAACAAAATAAAAACAAATATATACTGGCTAATTAGATTATGTTGAATATAAAAAATAAAATTTAATGATTTATGTTTTGTTCACATAAGACTACAACAACAGATCACAGGTTGACATGATTAACAATGCAATATTAAAGAGTTCTGAGAACCCACCTGTCCTGGATGCACCAGCCTCATTCCTGAACCCTCGTAGAGCGAGCGGGGGCGGCGGTTACTGCCTGCCACGTCTGTGTCAAATGAGTAGACGCTGTTGTCAGATCGGGCATCAATCAGGTCACCGATACTCTTAGCACGATGGTGGAGTCTGAAAAACAAACAATATGAGAGAAATATACTGATATGAGCTCATTAGTTATTTGTTCAATTCAAAGTAAATACAGTTAAGAGGTCACCGATACTCTTAGCACGATGGTGGAGTCTGAAAAACAAACTATATGAGAGAAATATACTGATATGAGCTCATTAGTTATTTGTTCAATTCAAAGTAAATACAGTTAAGAGGTCACCGATACTCTTAGCATGATGGTGGAGTCTGAAAACAAATGATATGAGAAAAATATACTGATATGAGCTTATTAGTTACTTGTTTAATTCAAAGAAAATTATGCTACTTAAGGACTATTTCTTGACCTCGAAATACCTGGGTTAAGGAAGGAAACGTTTTATTTAACGACACACTCAACACATTTTATTTACGGTTATATGGCGTCAGACATATGGTTAAGGACCACACAAATATTGAGGGGGCTTCACAGGCTACTCTTTTCGATTAGCAGCAAGAGATCTTTTATATGCACCATCCCACAGACAGGAGAGCACATACTACAGCCTTTGATGTACCAGTCGTCGTGCACAGGCTGGAGCGAGAAATAGCCCAATGGGCTCACCTGGGTTAAGATGCCGATATTTTTCTGTATCATAAGATTGTTAAAGTTAAAAGTTAGAGTTTGTTTTGTTTCACTAGAGCACATTGATTTATTAATTATATATTGGTGATATGATGTCAAACATTTAGTAATTCTCGAGAAGTCTTAGAAAAAACCCACTATGCTGTTCCATTAGCAGAAAGGTTTTATATGCATTTTCCCAGATAAGACAGCACATACCAGAGCCTTTGATATACCAGTTGTGGAGCACTGGTTAGAATGGTTCGAACCTATGATGAAGGCGCCTCCGACAAGCACTCTGCCGACTAAATTAGTTCCCGCCCCTCATATCATCGCATAATACATGCTACAATGATGGGCAACAATTTGTAACTTGAGTATTTAATTAAATAGTAAAACAGAGAAATATATAAATAAGGAAATTGACAATTTTTTTTTTTTATAACATCAGTTCCCTTCTTAATAAGGGAAATCTCTACGACAATAATAAGCATCCTTCTTTCCTAGGGCAGGATGCAGCTCAGTGTCCTTCGAGTACAGATAATTATGTCTCGTACCCTTGTGGCTGGCTCACATCAAGATCACTGGCTTCAGAGTCCTCCGTGAAAGACAGCGGAAACCATCCATATCTGAAACAAGAAACCAGCACAGTTATTATCACATGACCAGGGCCGTGTTCCACGAAGCGATCTTAGCTGACATATGCACTTAAGGTGATCTTAGCGCTAAGATCGCTTTGTGGAATGGGGCCCAGAACAGAAAGCTTTTCATTGGCTGTTGGGATATTAGAACCAGTCTAATGGAATAGGATTAAATGCCAAAGGTTAGAGGTCAGGATAAGGATGAAAAGAAAATCAGAATTCTGTACACATACATGGATTCTTATCCTTTAATGATAATTAGTAACTATAACTGTATTATAGAATACTGTATTATTGAAATTTAGCCTTAAGACTTCTACTTAAAAGTCCATTTGGTAATTTTCAAGGATCATGTTTTTCTCACTTCCATTTATTTTGTAATACACTGTTACAAATAACAGTGGAGAAATCATCCTGAAAACTGCCCATTTATGGCAAGTTATACATTTTCAAGTAAACTACATTAACAACTACAAGTAATAAATATTGTAGAATAGTAATTTATATGAACAAATAACAATAATGATGACCTACTCCAAATGGTTAAATAACGAAAATATTCTCAACCAAATGTTAACCGACTCACTTTCCATTCCTTGCGTTGTATCCATACTGCCATCCGTCAGCCTTCTCCCCAATCAGTGTGATCATGTCCCCGTCAGCAAACGTCAGCTGGTTATCGCTCGAACCCATATGGGAATATATCGCTCGGACACACTGACCCTGTGGTGGACCCTGCAGGGGACCATGGAGCCCTGGGGGACCTGTGGGTGCTTTTCTCGGCAGGGTTTTGCCTGGAAATATTAATAAAAAATTAAAACAAACAAGCAAAACTAGCATTGGAAATCAAGTAGATGGGAAATGACAGACATAAATTTGGTTTACACACAATCAGCATTTTGAGGGTCATTGTCTGCCTTTGAGTCTTGAGTCAAGGGTCTAAGTCTCAGTATTGAATTCAGGTCTAAGTTTGAGCTTTGAGTCTTAAGTTCAAGCTTAAAGTTAAAGTTTGTTTTGTTTAATGACACCACTAGAGCACATTAATATATTAACCATCGGTTATTGAATGTCAAACATTTAGTAGTCTTAGAGAGGAAATCTGCTCTATTTTTCCATTAGTAGCAGCATGCATCAGACAGAACAGCACATACCACAGCCTTTGATATACCAGTCTTGGTTCACTGGCTGGAACTAGAAATAGCCCAATGGGCCCACTGATAGGGATCGATCCCAGACTGACCACGCATCAGGCGAGCGCTTTACCACTGGGCTATGTCCCTCCCCATTTAAGCTCTTAGTTTGAGTCTTAAGTCCAGGCTCTAATTTTGAGATTTTGAGTTCATACTAAAAATTTAAATAATCACAGGCTACAAAGACTTACTCTGTCCAATGAGAACTGCAGCGGGTACAGCATAGTCTCCCTTTGATGAGTAGTGCATCATCTCGGCCTGCTCGGTGGTCAGCCTGCGGGCCGGACTACTGTAGGTAGAAACCTGGCTTGCATAGCCATAGCCATTGTGATGTCGGTACGGGTCCGGGGAACTCATCGACATCTCACACCTATCATCCTGGACAAACACGAAAATATCATCAGAACAGAGGTGAAGATAAGGATATATATAAAAAGCGAAAAAAGAAAAAGAAAAAAAATCTAATCTGTAGCAGGGCTCAAAACTCGCCAAAAACTATGGTGGCCCAAAAAATAATAATAGATGTTGGCAAATTATGGTAAGTGAACCACAAACCACGAGCAAGATTTTAATGTGGAATAAATATATGTAATACAAATATTAACAGTTGCTCATATGTTATAGCTCTAGAGAAGATCGACCAAATAATATTATTTGGACGACTAACGCCATTATTTTTTAATATTTAAGTCACCCAAATGGGACATTGGTTGCATTTGGCGATTGAGCCCTGCTATAGTATGCTTATATACATTTCAACCACACTAAGAAATGGAATTATTATTCAGAAACACCTCAGTATACTGTTTTATCAATGGCTATTAGGTTTCAAGCATACGGTACTTGTAACACATAGTCAAAATTTTGGAAAAGAAACACACTACTATCTTCTAGGTTATTCTTTTCAATCAGTAGCAAGATTTCTTCTACAGGAACTTCACCATGGCCAGGGTTTGACCAATCACTAGCCCTCTGTCCCGGCTGGTGAATTCTCGTCTGGGCTAGTGGAAGTTATCAGCTGTATTACTCAAATACAGAGGGCACTAGCCAAAGCTTCTGTGAGGGCTAGTGACTTTCGCAAACTCTGCTATGGCATTTATCATTTCTTTTTAAAATATCCCATATGAAAAGCATTGATTACATGGGCAAATCCCAGTGTATGTATCTACTAAGAGGTGCTATAGCACAGAATTAAATTTCATTCATTAATATTTTCTGAAATCATCAAAACAAAAGGAAACATAAGGCAATATCTGTTGTATAGATACATGTATGCCTGGGGCTACTTACGATTGGTCGAAGGAAGCCGTCTGCTGCCCTGGGAAGGATGTGAGGCTGACAGCTCATCTGCTTCCACTCAGACAGACTGGGCATCAACATGTCAAAACCCTGAACAGGAAAAACTAAACTCTGTATTAAAGTCTCAGGTGTATGGATGGCTGTCATTGCTCTGAAAACAATATACTATGCCTACCCTCAGTCACACTGATTATTTCTTAATGTGAAATTCAATCTGATAGTCATCCCTAGTGGCCATTACTGAGGTCATTAAGTTCAAATTATTCTATTACATTTGGACATAAATTGCTACAATTACACATGATCTATTATGCTTGTAATTTAAAGGTGAAGTATTCTTTAAAAATTATTGTTAATTTTGCATTTTATAATTGGTAATAATTATTTTATCAAGTTATATGATGTCATTTTTTTTCCAAACAAGAATACCTTTTCTACTATTTCTATTGCCAGAATAACCCAGATAGCATCAGTACATTTGCCCAACATTGATTTTGGTCAAAACAGTCACAGCAGAAATGTCCTGCTAGACCAACGTTGATTAATGATGTGCTACCATGTGAGCATTGTTAGCATGAGAGATGGCCCAGTGGATAAACAACATCAGTAACAAACCACCAGTGAGCCAACACTGGCAGCCCTGTCATGGACAGAACTCTTTGGCAAAGTCAGAGGTTGTGCCCATGATAGGCATGCTTGAACAGTTCTCTGATGGAAGCATGCCAAAAATAACCCACACCCACACCCCACAATAACAGCATGATCAGAACGATGGCAGAACACCACTGAAACCACCGATTGTCCACCAGTGGCCCGCTGGCAGCATGATCAGAACGATGGCGGAACAACACTGAAACCACTGATTGTCCACCAGTGGCCCGCTGGCAGCACGACCAGAACGATGGCGGAACACCACTGAAACCATTGATTGTCCACCAGTGGTCCGCTGGCGGAACACCACTGAAACCACTGATTGTCCACCAGTGGTCTGCTGGCGGAACACCACTGAAACCACTGATTGTCCACCAGTGGGCCGCTGGCAGCATGACCAGAACGATGGCGGAACAACACTGAAACCACTGATTGTCCACCAGTGGCCCGCTGGCAGTATGACCAGAACGATGGCGGAACACCACTGAAACCATTGATTGTCCACCAGTGGCCCGCTGGCAGCACGACCAGAACGATGGCGGAACACCACTGAAACCACTGATTGTCCACCAGTGGCCCGCTGGCAGCACGACCAGAACGATGGCGGAACACCACTGAAACCATTGATTGTCCACCAGTGGTCCGCTGGCGGAACACCACTGAAACCACTGATTGTCCACCAGTGGTCTGCTGGCGGAACACCACTGAAACCACCGATTGTCCACCAGTGGTCCGCTGGCAGCATGATCAGAACGATGGCGGAACACCACTGAAACCATTGATTGTCCACCAGTGGTCCGCTGGCAGCATGACCAGAACGATGGCAGAACACCACTGAAACCATTGATTGTCCACCAGTGGTCCGCTGGCAGCATGACCAGAACGATGGCGGAACACCACTGAAACCATTGATTGTCCACCAGTGGTCCGCTGGCAGCATGACCAGAACGATGGCGGAACAACACTGAAACCATTGATTGTCCACCAGTGGTCCGCTGGCAGCATGACCAGAACGATGGCGGAACAACACTGAAACCATTGATTGTCCACCAGTGGTCCGCTGGCAGCATGATCAGAACGATGGCGGAACACCACTGAAACCATTGATTGTCCACCAGTGGTCCGCTGGCAGCATGATCAGAACGATGGCGGAACAACACTGAAACCATTGATTGTCCACCAGTGGTCCGCTGGCAGCATGACCAGAACGATGGCGGAACAACACTGAAACCATTGATTGTCCACCAGTGGTCCGCTGGCAGCATGATCAGAACGATGGCGGAACAACACTGAAACCATTGATTGTCCACCAGTGGTCCGCTGGCAGCATGATCAGAACGATGGCGGAACAACACTGAAACCATTGATTGTCCACCAGTGGTCCGCTGGCAGCATGATCAGAACGATGGCGGAACACCACTGAAACCATTGATTGTCCACCAGTGGTCCGCTGGCAGCATGACCAGAACGATGGCGGAACAACACTGAAACCATTGATTGTCCACCAGTGGTCCGCTGGCAGCATGATCAGAACGATGGCGGAACAACACTGAAACCACTGATTGTCCACCAGTGGTCCGCTGGCAGCATGATCAGAACGATGGCGGAACACCACTGAAACCATTGATTGTCCACCAGTGGTCCGCTGGCAGCATGACCAGAACGATGGCGGAACACCAGCATGACCAGAACGATGGCGGAACACCTAAACTGAAACCATTGATTGTCCACCAGTGGCCGGCTGGCAGCATGACCAGAACTATGGCGGAACACCACTGAAACCATTGATTGTCCACCAGTGGTCCGCTGGCAGCATGACCAGAACGATGGCTAAACAACACTGAAACCATTGATTGTCCACCAGTGGTCCGCTGGCAGCATGACCAGAACGATGGCGGAACACCACCGAAACCATTGATTGTCCACCAGTGGCCCGCTGGCAGCATGACCAGAACGATGGCTAAACAACACTGAAACCACTGATTGTCCACCAGTGGCCCGCTGGCAGTATGACCAGAACGATGGCGGAACAACACTGAAACCATTGATTGTCCACCAGTGGTCCGCTGGCAGAATGACCAGAACGATGGCGGAACACCACTGAAACCATTGATTGTCCACCAGTGGTCCGCTGGCAGTATGACCAGAACGATGGCGGAACAACACTGAAACCACTGATTGTCCACCAGTGGCCCGCTGGCAGCATGACCAGAACGATGGCGGAACACCACTGAAACCATTGATTGTCCACCAGTGGTCCGCTGGCAGCATGATCAGAACGATGGCGGAACACCACTGAAACCATTGATTGTCCACCAGTGGTCCGCTGGCAGCATGATCAGAACGATGGCGGAACAACACTGAAACCATTGATTGTCCACCAGTGGTCCGCTGGCAGCATGATCAGAACGATGGCGGAACAACACTGAAACCATTGATTGTCCACCAGTGGCCGGCTGGCAGCATGACCAGAACGATGGCTAAACAACACTGAAACCACTGATTGTCCACCAGTGGCCCGCTGGCAGTATGATCAGAACGATGGCGGAACAACACTGAAACCATTGATTGTCCACCAGTGGCCCGCTGGCAGCATAACCAGAACGATGGCGGAACACCACTGAAACCATTGATTATCCACCAGTGGTCCGCTGGCAGCATGATCAGAACGATGGCGGAACACCACTGAAACCATTGATTGTCCACCAGTGGTCCGCTGGCAGCATGACCAGAACGATGGCGGAACACCACTGAAACCATTGATTGTCCACCAGTGGTCCGCTGGCAGCATGATCAGAACGATGGCGGAACAACACTGAAACCATTGATTGTCCACCAGTGGTCCGCTGGCAGCATGACCAGAACGATGGCGGAACACCACTGAAACCATTGATTGTCCACCAGTGGTCCGCTGGCAGCATGACCAGAACGATGGCGGAACACCACTGAAACCATTGATTGTCCACCAGTGGTCCGCTGGCAGCATGATCAGAACGATGGCGGAACAACACTGAAACCATTGATTGTCCACCAGTGGTCCGCTGGCAGCATGACCAGAACGATGGCGGAACAACACTGAAACCATTGATTGTCCACCAGTGGTCCGCTGGCAGCATGATCAGAACGATGGAGGAACAACACTGAAACCATTGATTGTCCACCAGTGGTCCACTGGCAGCATGATCAGAACGATGGCGGAACAACACTGAAACCATTGATTGTCCACCAGTGGTCCGCTGGCAGCATGATCAGAACGATGGCGGAACAACACTGAAACCATTGATTGTCCACCAGTGGTCCGCTGGCAGCATGATCAGAACGATGGCGGAACAACACTGAAACCATTGATTGTCCACCAGTGGTCCGCTGGCAGCATGACCAGAACGATGGCGGAACAACACTGAAACCATTGATTGTCCACCAGTGGTCCGCTGGCAGCATGATCAGAACGATGGCGGAACAACACTGAAACCACTGATTGTCCACCAGTGGTCCGCTGGCAGCATGATCAGAACAATGGCGGAACACCACTGAAACCATTGATTGTCCACCAGTGGTCCGCTGGCAGCATGACCAGAACGATGGCGGAACACCACTGAAACCATTGATTGTCCACCAGTGGCCGGCTGGCAGCATGACCAGAACTATGGCGGAACACCACTGAAACCATTGATTGTCCACCAGTGGTCCGCTGGCAGCATGACCAGAACGATGGCTAAACAACACTGAAACCATTGATTGTCCACCAGTGGTCCGCTGGCAGCATGACCAGAACGATGGCGGAACACCACCGAAACCATTGATTGTCCACCAGTGGCCCGCTGGCAGCATGACCAGAACGATGGCTAAACAACACTGAAGCCACTGATTGTCCACCAGTGGCCCGCTGGCAGTATGACCAGAACGATGGCGGAACACCACTGAAACCATTGATTGTCCACCAGTGGTCCGCTGGCAGCATGACCAGAACGATGGCGGAACACCACTGAAACCATTGATTGTCCACCAGTGGTCCGCTGGCAGCATGATCAGAACGATGGCGGAACACCACTTAAACCATTGATTGTCCACCAGTGGCCCGCTGGCAGTATGATCAGAACGATGGCTAAACAACACTGAAACCACTGATTGTCCACCAGTGGCCCGCTGGCAGTATGATCAGAACGATGGCGGAACAACACTGAAACCATTGATTGTCCACCAGTGGCCCGCTGGCAGCATGACCAGAACGATGGCGGAACACCACTGAAACCATTGATTGTCCACCAGTGGTCCGCTGGCAGCATGATCAGAACGATGGCGGAACACCACTGAAACCATTGATTGTCCACCAGTGGTCCGCTGGCAGCATGATCAGAACGATGGCGGAACACCACTTAAACCATTGATTGTCCACCAGTGGTCCGCTGGCAGCATGACCAGAACGATGGCGGAACACCACTGAAACCATTGATTGTCCACCATTGGTCCGCTGGCAGCATGACCAGAACGATGGCGGAACACCACTGAAACCATTGATTGTCCACCAGTGGTCCGCTGGCAGCATGACCAGAACGATGGCGGAACACCACTGAAACCATTGATTGTCCACCAGTGGTCCGCTGGCAGCATGACCAGAACGATGGCGGAACACCACTGAAACCATTGGTTGTCCACCAGTGGTCCGCTGGCAGCATGACCAGAACGATGGCGGAACAACACTGAAACCATTGATTGTCCACCAGTGGTCCGCTGGCAGCATGACCAGAACGATGGCGGAACACCACTGAAACCATTTATTGTCCACCAGTGGTCCGCTGGCAGCATGACCAGAACGATGGCTAAACAACACTGAAACCACTGATTGTCCACCAGTGGCCCGCTGGCAGTATGACCAGAACGATGGCGGAACAACACTGAAACCATTGATTGTCCACCAGTGGTCCGCTGGCAGCATGATCAGAACGATGGCGGAACACCACTGAAACCATTGATTGTCCACCAGTGGTCCGCTGGCAGCATGACCAGAACGATGGCGGAACACCACTGAAACCATTGATTGTCCACCAGTGGTCCGCTGGCAGCATGACCAGAACGATGGCGGAACAACACTGAAACCATTGATTTTCCACCAGTGGTCCGCTGGCAGCATGACCAGAACGATGGCGGAACACCATTGATTGTCCACCAGTGGTCCGCTGGCAGCATGACCAGAACGATGGCGGAACACCACTGAAACCACTGATTGTCCACCAGTGGTCCGCTGGCAGCATGATCAGAACAATGGCGGAACACCACTGAAACCATTGATTGTCCACCAGTGGTCCGCTGGCAGCATGACCAGAACGATGGCGGAACACCACTGAAACCATTGATTGTCCACCAGTGGTCCGCTGGCAGCATGACCAGAACGATGGCGGAACAACACTGAAACCATTGATTGTCCACCAGTGGTCCGCTGGCAGCATGACCAGAACGATGGCGGAACACCACTGAAACCATTGATTGTCCACCAGTGGTCCGCTGGCAGCATGACCAGAACAATGGCTAAACAACACTGAAACCATTGATTGTCCACCAGTGGCCGGCTGGCAGCATGACCAGAACTATGGCGGAACACCACTGAAACCATTGATTGTCCACCAGTGGTCCGCTGGCAGCATGATCAGAACGATGGCGGAACACCACTGAAACCATTGATTGTCCACCATTGGTCCGCTGGCAGCATGACCAGAACGATGGCGGAACACCACTGAAACCATTGATTGTCCACCAGTGGTCCGCTGGCAGCATGACCAGAACGATGGCGGAACAACACTGAAACCATTGATTGTCCACCAGTGGTCCGCTGGCAGCATGACCAGAACGATGGCGGAACACCACTGAAACCATTGATTGTCCACCAGTGGTCCGCTGGCAGCATGACCAGAACGATGGCTAAACAACACTGAAACCACTGATTGTCCACCAGTGGCCCGCTGGCAGTATGACCAGAACGATGGCGGAACACCACTGAAACCATTGATTGTCCACCAGTGGTCCGCTGGCAGCATGATCAGAACGATGGCGGAACACCACTGAAACCATTGATTGTCCACCAGTGGTCCGCTGGCAGCATGACCAGAACGATGGCGGAACACCACTGAAACCATTGATTGTCCACCAGTGGTCCGCTGGCAGCATGACCAGAACGATGGCGGAACAACACTGAAACCATTGATTGTCCACCAGTGGTCCGCTGGCAGCATGACCAGAACGATAGCGGAACACCACTGAAACCATTGATTGTCCACCAGTGGTCCGCTGGCAGCATGACCAGAACGATGGCGGAACACCACTGAAACCATTGATTGTCCACCAGTGGCCGGCTGGCAGCATGACCAGAACTATGGCGGAACACCACTGAAACCATTGATTGTCCACCAGTGGTCCGCTGGCAGCATGATCAGAACGATGGCGGAACACCACTGAAACCATTGATTGTCCACCATTGGTCCGCTGGCAGCATGATCAGAACGATGGCGGAACACCACTGAAACCACTGATTGTTCACCAGTGGTCCGCTGGCAGCATGATCAGAACGATGGCGGAACACCACTGAAACAACCGATTGTCCACCAGTGGCCCACTGGCAGCATGATCAGAACAATGATGCTACATGAACACAACATTCCATGTTCACTTCAAATGACAGCTTCCAGGGTTAATTTGCAAAATTCCAAATCATACTGAATTATAAATGTTTCGTAAGACATGATTGCATGCACTTCCATTCCTCACAAAATATATATCCATAAATAAAAAACCAAAAACAAACAAATTAAGTATATATGGTGTCTAAAAGATTGAAAATGACAGCTACTTCTAGACTAAGAATAAAACACTATTTTTGATAGGTAAAATAAATCCCTTAAAATTCAGATCACCTCGCAACAGCAATTATAATATACACTATCAAATAATAACAGTATACATGTATATGGTATATACTCAATAATAATAAATAAATTTTGCAATAGCTTTTTGCAGCAGCAGCTGGTGACTGTAAATATCGAGGGCTGAAACAATGCTTGACTTGTGAAAATTAAAAAATAATACAGTTCATCCTAATACTATCCACTCCAACACCTACGATCATAGAGGAAATTGCAGTAGCAAAAGCTATCATAAGACTGAGTTGTAGTGTGAGAATTGTTATGGTTTTAGTTGCAAACTACATGTCATGAACTAGCTGGCTGATTAGAACTGGTACTGGGCCATTTCATATACTGACTACATGTCTCCATTTTGTCCTGTCTGGAATACTCGGTTTATTGCAAAATAAATTAAAACCAAAACAATGATTGAATCTTGTTTAAAGCAGTTACAATTCCTAGGCCAAGTGTACATATAAATGATCTGCAGCAAGTATTCTGAGAGTAATGCTAAAGCAATATATGTTCCCCACAAGACGCCATAAATCTGCTAAGTTCAAGGGCCATAACTCATAAACATGGATAAATACCTTTTTTTAATAAATACCAGGGCTAGCTCTGACACTCGCCAAATTCGCCAATTGCAAATTTTAAAAACAACTAGCAAAATAATTTTATGAAATAATTGATATTTTGTTAGAAAATATCTGGGTTTCTGCAATTTTTGAAGTTTATTAGATAATTTGGCAAAATTTTTGCTCACCCAGAGCTAGTCCTGAATCCTCATGAAATTCAAACTTGATCTGTAACTCTACATTATAACAGTATAGACATAATTTCAACTCAATATCTTCAGACATTGTGCTAATAAAAATTCCAAAATCTAAGTTCAACAGATGGTCAGAAGGACAGAGATGAAACATACAGTCGCCTCCAGTTGGACCGGTAGGGGACTAGTAAACAGAGTGTTCTGGGTGGAGCAAAACGGAGACCGTATATAAAATGGCCCTACTATTACCTATGACTAACAATGTCCTATAACCAGTTAAAGCTGCAGTCTCCAGTAAATGTTTAACATTCAAAATAGATTGCATCATTTAATTTTCATCCTGTGATGCGCCATTCTTTGATTTTGTTCGGCTGTTACCTCCAATCTACATCATATGTAAAAACAGTATTTGCTTTGAAAAGGCAAGAAATGTTTACATGTTTTGTGATCCCATGTATTAAGAATGTATAATAAGACACGTTATTTGTTACATCACTAACAACTAACAAGTAAATATTACACACACACCAGTAATAGAATGGGGTTGTGAGACTGCAGCGGTAAGCAACTGTTAAAGATTAAACACTGGTAGTATCATCATGTCATTAATGATTTAGACCAACCTTAAAAACACACTTGGTTTACTGTAACTACACTCTATATTTTAGCAGTCTTGTATTTTATAATTTATGTTTTGTAAATTGTACCTTTGCCAATAAAAAAGAAAAATAAAGAATTAAAAAATATAGATATTGAGAGAGGAAAAAAATATAGATATATTTTAGCAGTCAGTTGGGTTGGGGTTTTTGGATTATTATTTTTTAATAGCATATTAAAAATAAAATACTAGAAAGCATTTATAGCTGAAACAATAGCACATTTTCTATGAGATAGCAGTTGCAGCAAAAAAAATTGTATAACGGTTGGTCTAAAAAAACTAAAAATAATTATTTTATTTAAGACTGAAAAAAGTTATAAAATTAGAATCATTAACACAAATATAACTAATTACGATAATCATTAACATTTTGAAAACAATCATTAATCGACATCTCCAAAATACTGCAAACCAGAACAATAATGTGTTAGTTAATAACAGAGAACAGGATAAGAAATGATACACGTTCAAGATTATACCGTATGTTGATAATGCATTAAAAAAATATGCTACATAAACATGAGATTAAAATTAATATGCATGAAGATTTTTGTTTAACCTCCTACTCTGTCTTCCTCTAAGTGAATACTAATGAGAATACTATATACAAGAAACAGAGTTGTTAGACAACAGAAATGTGCACATAAATAATGATATTATAATGCAAATATTCTATGTTAATATTATAGGTATGCAGTATGACACGGACTATTTATACAAAATATAACTGAATAAGAACTGTTTTAACAGTAGCATACCAACTGGGTGTATCTGAAAGAAAAAACATAACTATATCTGAAATGAAAAACTGATATCTTAAAATGGTTATACCCATTGAATAATATATAAAACTTTTAATACATGTTTCATCTGCTTTCCATGACTAACCATGACTGTCAATGATGTTCTAAAAGTATTTTCATTGATTTGTTTTTGGATCTTCAGGGATTTTTTTATTTCATGGACATAATTTAATATGTAATGATTTGATGCAAAGTGACATCTTGCCTAAATAGAAAATATTAATTCTCAGCACTTTTTTTTCCGTAAAGGTATACTGTCACAGATTTAAGGACCTTATTTCTCTAAAAATTAATAATAAATCAAAATTACATTAATGTTTACAGACCAAATCTAGCTATTGCATCACTTTAACTACACCATGATGGAGTGAAATCCATGTCAACCCTCTCAGCAATGTTAGTTTTTTAATTATGGACCACTGCCATAATTCAATGATTTTTACAAAATATCATTAATAAGTGGAGTATGGTGGTTACGTAGATGGTTGAATAAAGTACATTTAGGGACAAATCAAATATATATATTTTTTGGTAATACTTTGTTAGGCCATGTAATAGGTCAGTGGTCTGTGACAATATGCCTTTAACTGCCCATAATGCAATTCAAAATTCCAAACCTGAAAAACTTCATAAATATTACTCACAAATCCCTCAACACATCCATTAGGCCATAATGAAATAAATCATAGATTTTCATCCCAATTTTTTTTGATGAAATTGTTATATTTTCATTAAAACTTTCACTATCGTCTCACATCATCTTTTTTTTAAAGTATTTTAATAGGCTCTGTATTTCCTTCCACCAGTCATAATCCAAACCTGGAAATGAAAGATTATTAATGACACCCCAAGACATTACCGGGTATTAGTTACATCCCCTCACAACATTCAAACGTCAGTTTTCAGATATTAAACATTCACTAGAAAATCACTAAAACATAGCTTATCCCTTTACTGGACCAGGTATAACAAGCTGCTATAAGAAAAAATTCACTCGTTAAATTCTCTCTTTAAACACATGGAATCTTACCCGTTTGCAGTAGGTTGCCTGGAACATACAGAGTGACGACAGTCTATCTAGCAGATAGCAGTAGTATTTCCGTTCTTCCAACAATGCCTGTCAAATAATAATCACCTACAAATGTATATCAGTTAGCAACAAACAGGTGGGCAGGTAACTGGCAATCTTAAAACTGGCAAACAATAAAAAAAAGGGCAACATTAAAATTTACATACTATGAAATCCTTTACTTTTGTGGGCTTAGATTTTTGTGGTTTTGTTAAAATACATATTTTGCTGGGTACTTAAATATGTAGATCGAAAAGGTAGTATTATAAATTTGTATTATACATGTATGATTATATTTTGATTGTTTATTAAATCCACTGACACCTCTGGTCCACGATTAACATGAAAATTAGACAACCACAAACAAAAGTGGTTTCACAGTAAAAGTAACTTAAATTTTACAAATTAAAATACAATGCAATGTCTATAAGTATTTTATTTTTAATAATATACAACACTCACCAGTTTTAATCCTTGGATACGGAACTCATCTAGTTTCTCTTTGCATCTTGTAACAGCTCTGACATACTGAAACAGAATATTTTAACAAAATGTTATAATAAATAACTTATTAATAAAATAACTTCCTGTTTCTTGAAATATAATGCTTTATAAAGGTTTATCTTATCAGTTCTACAGAATTCTGGTTTATATGGTGCAGCACAAGTTGTAAAAAGAAATAAAATAACTTCTACTCATTACCTGGGACTCTTTCTGCTCATCAAATGTTCTCTTTGATTTGCTTTTCTTTTGAAACTTTCTCAGGGCTTCGTGTGACTTGATGTATGGGGACACAAACCCCTTGTGTCCATGCAGGTACTTCCTGTGTTCCGCCTGAAATAAAAAGTATTAAACTTAAAATACACGTGGGTGTAGATAAAACTGTATGAAAAGACAAACTGAAGAAAACTTGAGTACAAACTACAGTAGCTACTGTGCTCTATTAAGAGTGTGCCGGACTTTAGCACTAGAGGTTTCTGTTAGGATTAACTTACCTCATGCTTACCGTAGTCTATATCAGTCTACACAAGTTACCTGATGACCAATCCAGCCTGGGTGTCCCTAACAGGTGAAACTCAGCATGTTAAGAGTAGAACTCAAGTGGATACTAGTCAGGGTTTCTGCCAGAGGGTAAAACGGGTATGGCGACATACCCAAATGTTTTGGCAGATTAAAATTTTTAAAGTTACTTTTTCACAAAATTAATTACTCTATCATTACTATATGATTTTCTTAACCCTAACCCTGTTGACTGCTGTGGTTGCATTCAATTCCATAGTGCCATACCCAAAAATTTCTTTCTGGCAGAAACACTGCTAATATAGTTTTAAACTATTAAAAACATTTCTATGTAGGTGAAAAAAAAGACAGGTCTTCATTTTATACATAAATTCACATTTATGATAAATAAGTTGAACATTTTTAACTTAATAACTAAATCATTTGATTACTAAGAGAAAAACGGCCATACTAACTGTAGCATTTTTGAAGTCATTATCCAGCCTGTTTTCTAATGGGATGATTAACTCGGAAAAAACTGCACGAGTCTGTAACAAACAAAAAATACACATAAAATAATTAAAATCAAATATTAATTGCAACTAAACTGATCTATAGAATTAATGTACAAGCTACACCTTAAAAAATAAGTTTGCTGAAACCTGAATATCTCATTCAAATTACCCTAACTTGCTCCTGTTTTTAAACACAATTTTTTTAAATAATGATTGGCCAATTACTATCAATAAATTAAAATTAAAGATAACTTTATTCTACTTTTGATTATATCTTTAAATATCTTAACTAAACTTCTAGTACAGATGCTTACTATGGTCCTTAGCATACATTCCTGCATATAAAGTTTTTAAGACACCAGCAATCAACCCTATGTATGTTTCACTCAAAGACGTGCAAATGATTGTTACAATAATATGGATAGGCTGCTATTTACATTATGATAGATCTCTTCTTTTTACTAGGCATGTCGCGATATGTCTACCTCACGATACGATATGTATCATGATACATAGCCCATAATATGATAAATATCACGATACATTACATATCACAATACATAGCCCATGATAAAATACATAGCATGATACAATACATAGACCATGATATGATACGTAACACGATACTTAGTCCATGATACGATATGTAACACGATACACAGCCCACGATACTTGTCAATAAGTATATACCAGTACAAATTGGTGTTGGAATACTGAATTATTATTGGAATCAATACATAATCAAAATATGAATTGATACACAAGTCAAGGTATCGTATCATCAGCTGTAGTACCATTATATTATTTTAGTGTTTTCTTTGGTCCCATTAATGAACACTTACACATTCCTCAAACTTGGTATGCATTTCCTTTTGAATTTCAGCAATCCTTAAAATAGATGCACCTAAATATAAAACAAAAAAAGAAAATAGCAAACAAAAAGAAAATATCAAACTAAAAAAGTAAAGCAAAAAATTATTTTGTAAAATAATAATTATCTGTAAATCAATATCTAATTAACAAAAATCACAATTTAAAATGGTATAATAAAAAATCTAAAATATCAAACAAATCAATATTTAATTAATAAAATATCACAATTTAAGATGGTATAACAAAAATCACAGATATTATCAAACAAATCAACATTTCATTAACAAAAATCACAATTTAAGATGGTATAACCAGGGCTCGAAACTCACCAAAAAATATGGTGACCCAAAAAATAATAATGGATGTTGGCAAATTAAGGTAAGCGAACCATGAGCCATGAGCAAGATTTTAATGTGGAATAAATAGATGCAATACAAATATTAATAGTGGCTCATATGTTATAGCTCTAAAGAAGATCGCCCAAATAATATTATTTGGCCAACTAACATCATTATTTTTTTATATTTAAGTCACCCAAACAGGACATTGGTCGCATTTTGGCGACCTGGCAACAGGTCGTTTCGAGCCCTGATAATAAAAATCAAAGATATTATCAAAGAAATCAATATTTAATTTATATGTGTGGTCCTTAACCATATGTCTGATGCCATATAACCGTAAATAAAATGTGTTGAGTGCATTGTTAAATAAAACATTTCTTTATTTATTTATTTCCAGCAGGACATAGTTTTTTGTCTTAGCAGGTCACAACTTACTTCCTATTTTGAGCCCTGATATGTAATTTTATATAACACATGCATGTCATTAAAACGTATATATAGAGGATATACTCCACGAGTGTCTTATGGTATCATAATTTATCAGCACGAGTTGATAAAAGTATGAAATCTGAGGCGTATCGAGGATTTTTATACGTTTATCAATGAGTGCTGATAAATTATGATATCACAAGACATGAGGGGGCTATTCTTTTTATCATCCATTATCATACTTTTCATTTGCGACAATTGTAAACAATGTCAGAATGTAAACAATGTCAGAAATGTGGGTGAATGTCACTATACGGTAGACTCGTTAACTAGCAGAACGACAGTGGCGTGATGTCACTAATGATAGGTTTAGTGTTGAAACATACACAGTGACATAAAAAATAATGTATTGTGATTAAAATTGACCAATTAAGATTATAAGAAGCGATATCGCCTAGGAGACTATCGCAAATTATAATGCCAGCGATATCTCCTACAAAAACATATAATGGATGATAAATTATTATATCAATAATAATTACCCAATTCTTCTGTGCCACCTTTACCAACTTTCTGCCCATTGTGTCCTGCCTTGGCCAGTGCTTCGATGAAAGCTTTTGCAGGTGAAGACACAGCTGAAATATTTTAAAAAAAACCTCTAAAACTAAAACAAAGATAAATAGCCCATGTGACACTATCTTCGTCATGGTGGCTGAAAGAATTGAAACAAATGTTGGACAAAAAGAATCACTGATATGCACCTATGTGTAATATGGCTATTCTAACCTAGGTACATAACATGACATTATTAACGAGGCGTATTCAGTACTATGACATTGATAATGAGCAATACCAATATGAACTGCAGTATTATATTCCTGTCGTTGCAAGTCTATGAATATTAGTCAAATTAAAAATAAATATTTTTCACTTTGGTTTTGATAGTGAATACTTAAACTCAATGAACCGGAAGTGAAATAAATTCTGTTATAAATGTCTCTTGCCCTCTACATAATACATGTACTTACCACTAAGTGCTTTATGATATGCTTTTCCACATGCTATAATTTGGCGAATTGCTGGGTTGAAACTTTCTGAAAGATTCTGTAGAAACAATGTAATGTCATTAAATTATAACATATATTTACTATTACACACACTTACATGTGCATGCATGACACGGATAAAATAATGTTTTATTACAGATGTAAATGAGAGGTACAATATGGGAATTTATGTATTAAATAATGCAGCTTTTTATGAAAAGAAGATACAAATTGTAATACAATGACCACTGGGAGGAGTTTCCAGGGCTAGCTCTGGGTGAGAAAAACATTTCTCCAAATTGTCCATTAAACTTCAAAAATTGCAGAAATCGACAGTTAATTTCTGAAAAATGTCAATTATTACATGACATTATTTCGCCAAATTAAAATAATATTTGCCAATAACTTTTAAAATTCGTAATTGGCAAATCTGGCGACTGCCAGAGCTAGCCCTGAGGTTCTGCAGTGAAAACTACTTCAATATTATATAATTATATATATAATATATCAATTAAAAAAAAAAAAAAGGAACATGTCAAACAATCACAATATAAATTCTTTATAATGCCCTTTCTTACCCCCCACCCCCTACCAAAAAAAGTGATTAACATGTAATGAAATCAGATTTTTAGCTGTAACCGCCACCGTCACCTGAAATGAATTTATCAAATGAAAATAATTGGTTTTGATATGTGGATACTAATCTTTATCCAGAAGTACAGGATCTAACATAACTGACAGGGGGTAAAGATAAGATATTTTGCCAAATAGGTAATATATAAAGATGTAAATGTATATATACAGGTCCGTAGGAACCGGGGGCAGGGTGGTTTGCCACACCCCCACTTGTAGGCAATAATGTATGTTGACAACATTTTGGGGGCTAGTTGACTAAACAGGCGAGCTTGTTTTGGGGAGAGTTGTCCAGCAATCAAAGTACACAAGAAAAATTATTTTGTTCATGCAATGATTGCTCAAGTTAAATCCATCATTTACAGAAGTACAGTGTTCCAGTTTAAAATATTAAGATTAGTGTACAGTTTTGCTAACGTAAAAAAATGTATACATGTATTTCCAATTGCTACACCACTTATTGACATTATATACATGCTGAATATTTATTTAATTTTTAAATTTTAGGTATATTACTAAATGATTTATAGTACTTTTGTTGACACTACTTAATTTTAAATAATAAACCTTAAACAGTTAAAAAGAACTCAGTGAACCTGTGTTTTTATTACACTAGTTTATTACTTGAAGTAAAAGAGGTGACCGTGTTTACTCCGAGCCTGGTGTTGATTTATCCGGATGCATGTACAAATATATATGTTAACACCTCCATATATCACAGACACATCAACTTAAGTCAACAGAAATTTATGTTTATTGTTTTAAAATCTCAGCTGTAATACACAGCTATTAAAAAGTCATCAAGGCTCTATTGGTATTATTCTGTTTGTAATGCTAAAATCCATATTTGTATTGGGAAAAGTAAATAAAATTAAAGTCCCTCAGAGCATACAGGTTCATTTAACCATTTCGATTTTAATGTTTCTTCAAACATTCTATTAGTTTATTGGTATTTACTGTTTCAACCCGTCATTAGGTAAACACCTATGTCGAAGCCATGTTATGTGTCACACTGTGTCACACTCCGACTTTTCTACAGGTGGTCGTTTCAGCAATTAAGGCGTGTCCTAAAAATTCTAACAACTTTCTTCTCAGATTTACCGTATCTTACCCTGTATATTGACTCAGTAAGTTTATAAGCTTCCTCTGTGTTCCACATCATTACAAATATTCATCTAAAAGGTCATAATATCGCTAAAAGACGTACAAAAATAATCAATCGCAAAGTCAACGATTTGTGTATTTTTTTCCCTTGATTGACAGGTCAAAGGTTAAGGTACTTGTGACTTCCTGTTGACAAATACACAAATAGTTACTTCCCTTTAAACACATTAGAGAACAATAAAACGAATCACCAGTGACAAAACGTGCAATTATTCACTTAAAATCCTTACATGACTATAAATTTTCTTATTTAAATTTTCCTACTTATGTTTTAAAATGTACCATGTTCTTTGTATTATAAACACTGGCGTAGGAAGCGAGTGGGGGTGGCAATATATATATTGCCACTCCCACTCGCTTAAATATTTTACGGGGACCATAAACATGATAATAACTAATAACTAAACGAAACCATCATGGTTCGAATTTTACCACGGTAACAACGGCAAGTACCGTACGTCGTTTCCCTCCTTACTTGCCTGGCATATTGTGCCCCGAAAGTCAGAGATTGGCGACGGCAAGAAAAAAATGCCGTGGTGCTCTACTTGATTTACCAGAGTCCCTTCTCATATACATTCCGTTATGCATATGTCAAAAATAGTAAGAATATCATTGGTAATGTACGTGATAAAAAAAAAAAGGGGCATCCGTTTCCAACAAATTGTACAGAATAAAGCTCAAGGCACTAGACAATCTAATTAAAATTAGCTCCACTATTACATGTGGACCCAGTAGAACTAATTTTAATCAGACTGGGCACTAGAGTGAAATCATATTTGTCAGAGAAAACCTAACATAAAAATTAAAGTATAAGTAATTGCCTTCGATCTTCTGAAGGAAATTTTTGCTCTGGTTGCCATCCAACTTAACTTGGTGACCTCTAGTTTCTAATTATTAAATGAAAGGCAACACTTGCCGTGCGGTCCCTCAAAATTTTAATTTGACTCACGTGAGACATGAATTATGATACACAAAGTGACATTTTCTGACCAAATTCAAGGCGGGGCGTAGCCCAATGGTAAAGCGCTCGCTTAATGCGCGGTTGGTCTAGGATCAATTCCATTTAGTGAGCCAATTGGGCTATTTCTCGTTCTAGTGCACCACGACTGATATATCAAAGGCTATCCTGTCTGTGGGATGGTGCATATAAAAGATCCCTTGCTGCTAATGGAAAAATGTAGTGGGTTTCCTCTCTAAGACTATATATCAGAATTACCAAATGTTTGACATCCAATAGCAGATGATTAATAAATCAATGTGCTCTAGTGATGTCGTTAAACAAAACAAACTTTAAACTGACCAAGTTTGCCGAAATTAATTGGTAATAATTTTCATCTATCTGAAGGCCTACTGTGATATATATTTTTTAAATTATTATCGTTGCAACGTAAACGTGCACATTATATATTATACATTCAGATGGTGCATCAATCCGTTAAGCAATGCCCATGGGGATAGTGTTTGGTTTTGTTTCTGCTTAGTGTTTGTCCGTTGGGGGCTCCCACAGCTTTTGGTCACCAAGGCCACCTCATCATCACAACAATTAAAGTTTAAAATTATAGTTTATTAATCATCGGCTATTGGATGTAAAATATTTGGTAATTCTGACATATAGTCTTACGAGTGTGACGGTACATGCTCTTAAATTCTTTTCGCCTGTGGCGATATTGTTTTAGAGGGCCGTGTGCAGTTCCAATATGCACTTAGCCCAGGTGGGCACTTTGTTACGTAATACCTCTGCGCGACGGTGGTCGAGCTGTTTTCATTACACACCCAGACCAGTTGCAGAGGCCATGTGGCAAGTAGTTACGTAATATCTCCGCAAGTTCGGTACGATCGGGCTATTGCTGGCGAACTAGGCGACGACCAGTCTAGGCTTCTAAGAAAAATATGCTGGCTTGGTCTCTGTGGAAATATCACTTGTAGGTATTTGGTGCCGTCTTGTACCCCCAGGCGATATTCAGATTTGTAATAAATAGTTAGGATTTAGAGATATCGGAGAGAAACATATTGGAAGGCTTCCAGGGAACGCGTCCGTTTGGACTTGGTAAATATTATTTCTGCTCTGTTGTATAACCTTGATGTGATTGATGTGACTTTAAATATTTTAATACTGTATTATACCAATATTATTTAGACGGTGCTGCCGGTAATCTGACGCAGTAAACTGTAGGCTCACTGTTCTAATATATATAAAGCTTAACCAGTCATCCTAGAGGACCTAGGTAAACTGTAGGTTATTGTCTTTATTGTGATAGGTACCAGTATTAATTCTGTATTACAAGGTTACTGAATGAGTAGATAGGATTAATTAAAAATTAACCAGTCAGGAATAGAGTTGTAATTCCTTTATTAATTAAGTTCCCCTGGAAGCGTTTCTCAATTATCACATGTGTGGGTGTTGTGTCACGGTGAAGTGAATAGAATATTGTATAAACTAGACACCTAGTGATTAACTAATTAAGTGATCAGTTCTGGGTTGTTACTATTTGTTGTTGTTAATTAACTACTGCGGCAGTACATTTGTCAGCGTAGATTAATACAGATTCCAAAGTGTATTGTGTTTTTGTTGTGTTTTCTAGTGAACTAAACGTGCTATATTATATATACTTTATATAAGATCTTATCTCTATTCATACCTAGAGACGAGCCACGCGGGTATATGCTGCCCGATACAGAGAGATCTAATAGATATACAGTTAGGAGAGATATTTGGGTAATCGTGTTTCATTCAGTTACGGGTATTATAGGATCCCCGTGACAGAGAGGAAACCCCTATATTTTTCCATTAGTAACAAGGGATCTTTTATATGCACCATCCCACAGACAGGATAGCACATACCACAGCCTTTGATATACCAGTCGTAGTGCACTGGCTGGAACAATAAATAGACCATGGGCCCACCGACGGGGATCGATCCTTATTGGGCCATGTCTTGGACACATCTGCCAGGAAATTCGAATGATGTGCCCAAAACAGGCATGCTTGAACCTTCAGGTAATGTAAGCACATGTTAAATGTTTGACTGATTGAATGTTAACATTATCAGTATGGTGAATTGATTTAGCATTAGGGAACCTGTATATATAAAATTAAACGTCTTGAATATAGAGTTACTTCCCTTATGTTGAATTTTGTGCGTTTGAGACAAGATTAGTGCTGTGACGTCAGTAGCCAAAGACGAAGCATGTCGTATGTTTTGAAATTCTCTGCCAGAAAGGTAAACGGGCACCATTATTTAAAGAAAAATTAAGGTTTTATGTGTTGCATGTTAGTAGTTGTATTTGCTTAAAATTAAATAGTTTAAATATTTCTTTTAGACAGTTTCATGTACTTTTTATCTAGTGTTTGTTAATGACCGTCGAACTTTGTGAAGGTCATGACATGCCACTTGAGCAAGTTGGGATTTTAATTCATAAGTGATTTCTTTTTTAAATGTGGGTTTAAAAAAGAAAGGAAGTAGAGTCTTTTCAGTTTAAATACCCCAATATTTTTTTACCATTTTGACAGCTCATATGAATTGCAAAAAAAAAAAAAAAAAAAAAAAAAAAAGAGAAAAGACTGGTTAGACCCAAGTTCACCAAGGTAAACATCTACGGTCCGTTTTTTAACATTTTGACATTTATTGGACCCGATGTTTACAACTTTAACAGCAAAAGCAAGCGTGCAGTTTCTGCCCAGATTACAGGCAGAATCAATACAACCATGGAATTAATTATTTCGTGGCGAAATACCAATAAATATAAACACTTACTGTATAAAGAAAACTTCCCGAGTCACGTTTTACGCATAAATAGACAGTTTGTCCAAATAGTAATCCTGCATTAAAGCCGCACACCCTAGTTCCATCCAGCGAAAATAAATTATAATTTGGTTAATCTACAAACCTGTAACACACTTAGATCACGTTTTTATCAAATGGAGTGAAAAAGCAGGTTTTATATCGATAAATACCATGGGAATCCCCATGTCCCAATTGTTTGAAATAATTTTGAAAGTTAGTATTCTGATGTCACCGGTAGATGTCGCTCGAAGCACAACAATGCCTACGTGTCACGACAAATTTCACAGACTTGGGGTGCGTTCGTTTCACCTCTCCTGGACATGTTCCAACTGTTCTGTCCTGGTTGTATCCCCTCTCCAGATATCGTAAGACTTAGCAAAATTATTGGTTTTAAGGGTTTGTAACGTTTTGTATTGAGACACTTACTTGTCTGAACTTTATTGTTACTGAAAATGTTCACGAACTGTGAAGAAAAATCTCACAAATGAACAACAAGCAAACGACAACAAATCGGATGTTGATTGCGCGAACCGTGCACAAGAAAATAAACCAAACCAAAATGATAACGGTCACGTGGTATACCAACGTCTGTGACATTTACACAGGAAGATTCCCTCTAAAAATAGATTGGACCTCGGTTGCTTAACAGTTTTTTCTCAAGTGCACGGGGCATTTTAAGAAATACAAAAAATGCATTTCGTGGTTTTACAAACATCAGGATTACTAGGATTACCAAAAAGCACTTCAGGTGAATGGAAATGTGTATTCTAAATAATAAAATGTAAGTAAAGTGCAATTTTATTTGTGAAAAAATGGGTTTAATAGCGAAAAACAACGCCGTAATGGTTAACAACTAGCTGTAACTAGGGTGTGTCCCTTTAATCCAATTTTCAGTTACGAACAAAATCTCGAATATTCCCGCCGGCCATTGTGAGCATATTTAAAATGTGATTGAAAACTGTTGGCGGAATCGGATTATTTTTATTTTTATTCGTCGTCTCGGGTTCACGAGTTTCTTCCACGATATTTAATGGAATATCACGTTTAATAATAATAAGAATAAATAAATACACTTAATTAATGAATAATATTTTTAAAAAATCAATTAATAGATAATAAATAAATTAATAATAACAATTAAATAATATAATAAAAAATTAATTAATACTTAATAAATAATAATATAATAATAAATTACTGAATAATGTTAGTAATTATAATAAATAAATAACATAATAAATAAATTATTGATTTAATGATAATAAATAAATTAAATTATTAACTAAATAAAACATGTTTTTTTTTCCATTTATAAATGTTTGTTACACACACACTTATATACACACAACACAGAGGGGGGTTGGGGGAGACGGACATAGAGGGATGAAACAGGGTGGCAAGATATCACACATTTGCTTGTTTCTTGTTTTCTTGTTATCTTGTTAATGTGCATTTTTCATAATTTAGTGTGCTTACCCGTGTTTTAACACACATTGGTACGAGGCAGTTGTCTCAAGCAGCAGTTGTCACCAAGTCACACTTATGACTGCCTTGTACCCGTCTGCACATTGGCTAAACCGATGTGTATTTTGATTCCTACTTAACCGTTTGAACATTAAATGTGTTGTTGAGGATTGCCTGCGAGCATTTTCGTTTTTAGGATTATAACAAACATAATTTTTTAACCTAATTTGGGGGTGTGAATCCAAAACTAATCTATATGTTGGACATCTGGGTAATTACGTTTAGGTGTTGAATTTCATTATGACCGTGCCGAAGTATAGAAATATATTCAAAATCCATTTGAAGTTCAGTGTTTTTCAGTACCAGGATTACTTCAGGTAAGTTTACAGTTAACATGTTCATACACTTATGGTAATTTCTAAATGTTATGGTTAACATTTGAGACTTAATGCTTGATAATTATGTAGTTGAACATACTTTTTCAGTACTTTATTTAAGTACATTGCTGTGCAGATTTGAAATGTAACTACCAACAAAAGAACAGGAATGATACATGTGACTTATAGTTTTGAAAGTAGTTACATGAATATGTTTCAAGGAATAAATTACATGGAGCTGACAATCATTATAACATGTTAGATTTACATGTATAAAATGTCAGTTTAAACGGCCAGTTTAACTTTCAAATTGTCTGTTTCCCCATTCTTTGTGTGTCTATTCACCTTTCCCCAGAACTTGCTATAAAAGATTAATATAAATATTATGAAAGATTAATGAAACTTATAATCAATGATTTTTTTAGGTTCTGGGCTTGGGGGCTGTGCATATTAATTATAAGAAATTTATATTCAATTTTTTTTTTTTTTTTAGCTGAATAAAACCCCTAAAATAACTAATAACCAGTAATTATAGCTAAAAAAAAGAAGAGAAAAACCTTTGAAACACATGTAAGCAATGGCCTGTAATAATAATATTTAAAAAAAAATACTAAAGGAAATAAAAGAAGGACTTAAAATAAGTAATGACCTGTACTAACAATCATTATTTTTTTAATAATAATAAAAAAAGAATAATACACCCCAAAACTTTAATGTGATATTATTAACAATGCATATAATGCAACCCACACAAAGCACATATATAGAAACAAAAATAACAAAATAAATAATCAATTCCATTCAGTTCTGCAATATTTATTTTTATTGGGTGTACGTAAAATGCTTGATACGAATAATTCTCGTTCCGCAAAATTTTCATTCCGCATTTTCGATGTGCCAGGATAAAAATAGCTTTTAAATGTTTAAATATGTCATCTTCAAACATCTAATCCTGGAAAGGTTACCAAAGGTATTGTACTTAATATTTTTGTCTAAAATTTATTAAAATATGTTGTTGTACGTGTTGAGGCTCTTAAATAAAGCACATATGCCTGATTTTATTAAATCGTGATTGCAGATGGAAAATTCGATCCAATGGATAAACGTTACGGCACAGCAATAAACATCACAATAATAAATATCGTGCCGGAGATGTTTATCTTGATGAACTAGGTTAGTCCCTAACTTACTACTTAGGGTCAGTTATAATTTTTATCTGGGAGAAATTCGAAAGTCTTTCCATAAAATCTAATTTCATTATGTTTAGTTAAAGTGTACAGCTTATCAGTTCTGGATCATTTTCAGATGTTGAAGTACAAATGTACAACCGTGTCCGGTGTATCGGCGCGTCCGGTGATTCGGCACACTTGGTATTTTGCTTGAGTATACTTAGGAAGTTGTCATGTTGTCAGAGTTTTTAACGAATTAAAGTTCAATTCCTTTTTCAATGGTTAATCAAGTATCAACATATTTATTGTTAAGGGTGCAATTAAATTGGTTTTTTTAGAATTATCAATAATTATATAATAGTTTCAAAATAAATAATTCACCTGTTTTCGTGTTTATAAACGCGAAGTAGGTCATCCTTATTGATATTAAGAATGTTAAAACCAGTCTAAAAACACCTTTCCCGCATTTAAAAAATTATAGTAAACAGTATAAATGTAATTATTTTTGTTCGGTTATTTTTTTATTTAAACCGAAAAAGAAAACACAGGCAAATGCAAACAAAACGAAAATTTTACACCTTAACTGACAGTCATTCCAGTTCACAATTGTCACATTGTTATAAAAAATAAAAGCAAAATAAGATCCACGTGTGTGCACAATCTACCCGAGAAAAATAAAATCCATGTAGGCATCTTAGCCATGCATGACAATGAACATGTATGCATCTGCAGTACTATGCCACTCAAGAAAACGATTCCGAAACTGATCATGAGATGGGTCATATGTGATCGTTCATTTTCATAGTAATATTTTTAACAAGATAAAACAAAAAAGTACTAAAATAATTCTGGGACAATAGTGTAGCGTTTATGTGCTAAAGGTGAGGTCATGGGCGGTTTATAAATAGCGGGGTCAACGATCTACATCTACTGCGCCGAATCACCGGACATGCAAATCGTTTTGGATACAAGGGGGTGCCAATATTTATGCACCATTTTAAAATGTTTATTTACTACAGACATAAAACAGTTTGTAGTGTATTTCAGATTATGCACTTCTTCATTGGTGAGAGACGCATTTTATTAAATATTTTACAATGTTCACATAGAAAATGTTCCTTGAAAGCGTGGGTGCGCCGATACACCGGACAGCACTGTACTTCCAATGAGATCAGGACTCATGAGTAGTTCATCAAGTATATTCAAAATAAATGTCAAGTACATTTTGCACTCAGGGTTAATCTTGATGCACTAGACTCACGACCAAAGGGTAGCAATATATAGTTAGCTCACCTGCCAAATGAGTGCTTGTAGCCTTGTCACACCAGTATGGTTCCTTCCAGTGCAGAACTGCATATTGATCATAATTGTTGACACTCAATGTGGATCAATATGGATTTTTAAAAGGTTTTTTTATTTTATTTAACATTACTAGAGCACCACGACTGTTATATCAAATGCCGTAATATGTGCTATCCTGTCTGTGGAATAGTGCATATAAAAGATCCCTTGTTACTAATGGGAAAAATATAGCGTGTTTCCTCTCTTAAGACTATATATGTTAAAGTTACCTCATGTCTGACATCCAATAGCCAATGATTAATAAATGAATGTGCTCTAGTGGTGTAGTTAAACAAAACAAACTTTAAACTTTTACAATTTTATACCAGGAGATTCAATTTGTCACTCAAAAAACTTCCTAAGCGAATCTAGAGGAGAGTAGGAATGATCACTCTCCTTTCCTGGTGAAGAATAAGTCTGGTTTCATCTGACACATCACATACACTTGTGAGAAGTCATGTTGTGGGGAATTCCAGTACCGGTAAAGGACATCTAAACTGACCTGAACTAGAACATATTCACCAATGTGCCATTGACACACCAGAATCCAAAGCCAAACTGACCCATAAGCACATACTCAGCAGAAATGTTGGTGAATTGCAGTGATAACTATGGATGTGCTAAATATTTTGTCAAATTATCTATTTAACTTGCAAAAAACCACCATTATTTTTGATAATTATAACATGAAATTATTTTGCCACATTATTAAAGCAAAATTTGTCAGTTGCGTTTACAATTGGCAAGTGGCAGAGCTAGCCCTGAACTGAGATCTAAACATGTTGATGCAGTTTGGCACCTGAATTTGGTGTGCCACGACCCATATTCTATTTATGCTGTTTAAAATGTAGCATGCCAAATGTATTTTTGTTTTTATATAGATCCATATCCGAAGCTAATTAAATTAGGATTATGACACATGCCAAACGTATATTTTTGTTTTTATATAGATCAAGCTAATTAAATTAGGATTATGACAAACTCTTTAGCTTGTTGATAATCAAGGTGTTAAATTTTAAAATTGCATTTGGTTTTTCATCAGGGGTGCAAACTGACTGTCATGATGCTTAGTATCATACACTGATTTCACTTCAGACAAAAGTGAGGTGTGACTAATTGGGTAATTTTCAAACCAGCTGATTTATGGAAAACTGACCAGCTGAACATTTTTTCAAATGGGGGTTATTACAAGGTGTGAGAAACAAGGTTTTCATAAATATATGTTATATCTACTACCTCCCTCTTGAAAGTTTGTTTTTGTTTAACAACACTACTGGAGGACATTGATTAATTAATCATCAGCTATTGGATGTCAAACATTTGATAATTGTGACTCGTAGTCATCATAAGAAACTGGCTACATTTTCCTAATGCAGCAAGGGATCTTTTATATGCACTTTCAAACAGACAGGAAAGCACATACCACGGCCTTTGACCAGTTGTGGTGTGCTGGTTTTAACAAGAAAAAAATCCAATCAAATGAATAGATCCACTAAGGTTGTTCGATCCTGCGACACAAGCACCTCAGGCGACCTCCCTCTTGAGTACAGGCCTCTACAAATTGCAAGAACAATAACGTTTCATTTGCACGTCGCTTATGCAAATTTAGTTTTGGTTAAAACATATTTCATTTGTGCATTAAATTTAGAACATCTGGATTGACATGATCATGACAGGTGCAAAAGCAAAATGTTCTAGCAGAAATACTTTACACAAATTCGCAATTCTCATAGGCTTGATATGAAATGTGGTTTATATTGGTGTGAAGATTGTCAAAATACACAAAAAAAGTTCGGGAAAATATTTATAAAATTTAGGCATATCATGGAAGTAACACAAAAAGATATCTCAAAATATTTAAGCTTAGTCCTGTTTTTAATTTTATTGAGACCAAAAACACCTGAATATTTCATTATTTTTGAAACAGTCGAGCATTTATAATGCCAGAGATTGGTATTCAAACATTTCAGTTGAAGATTCACAAATAACTGTTGTCTTCAACCAGTGACATCTTAATAAAGTTCAAACTGGTGAAAACTCTTGCTTTGTTGTAGTATTTATTTCCATGTTAAGCATATTTTTTCTTGTGATTGCAGGGCGGTAACTTTGTTACATTATGCAGCCAGGCACGTCAGCTTCATTTCGCTCCTATTGCTGCCCAAAAGGTAATGTTTTATTGTAAACCAGAGTTCTGTCTTAGTAGTCTACATTGTAATTATTAGCATACATAGGATTATGCAAATATCACATTTCTAACTCTCTGAGGTTTTTTTAATTTAAAATATATATACAGTAGAATCTCGTTGGCTCGACTTCGTGAAGTGTTACTCTGAACATATCTAAAAGACCAGCTGTAAATGAAACAATGGGCGAGTTACTCAGCTGTCGTCACTTCAGCAACCACACATTTAATTAATACCGACAATGGCTTCTGCATCACACAATATGAGTAATTTGTAATAAATTCTTTCACTCTGATATTTTGCTATATAACACCTTGATGAAAGTTTGCAGTTACCCAAATATTATGTATCTAATTCTACTTTCTAACTGATGTTATGGAAATATCCGATGTTGACCGAATGGTCGAACACTTTTTCGAGCATGAACAGGGTTCGAGCCAACTGGTTTCAATTGGATTCAACTGTATTTTTACCGTCTTGATTTTTATTTTTATTTTTTTTATTTTTTTTTGGGAGGGGTGTGTGTATTTTGTTGTTTAGACAATTGTTGAACAGTTATTAAAAAGTAATTTTTTCTAAAGATATTTAATACAATTTCTTGTATAAAGATAATTAATGTACTGTTTCGAGTGAATTCCTCATCCATACAGTGTTTCTGCCAGAAAGAAATTTTCAGGCATGGCGTTATGAAATTGATTAATTACAATGTGTGTGCTGAATGTTACCGCAATAAATAGGAGGTATGGGGGCCTCACCCAGAAAGAAAATGGGTATGGTTTAGAGTTAGGGTTTAAAAAATCTTACAGTAATGATAAAGAATTATTAATTTTGTGAAAAGGTCATATTTAAAAAAAAAATTCTGCAAAAATATTTGGGCATGTCGCCATATCCGTTTTACCCTCTGGCAGAAACCCTGAAGTATGGTACCATAAATATGAACTGGTGTACATTGAAATATATTCTCAACTTAAATTTTTTATTTATTTACAGGTTGCAATGAGCTGCATGGAACCGAACACAGAGCTGGACTACAGCAAGCTAGAAAACAACTACAAAATTGTCAAGGACAGGTAGCCATTCCTAGTGAATATTCTTATTTTGTCTTCAGTGATGTGGTAATTAATAAATTGTATTTTATTGGTAAATTAATAATACCTTGCATTTATTAAAATGTTTTACATGACACATCATTGCAATTCTATTTAAAATGAATTATATAAATTTCTAACTTATCTTGTGTATTCATTGAAGATATTGAGCTAACATGTTGTATAAAGCTTATCTTGTGTATTCATTGAAGATATTGAGCTAACATGTTGTATATAGCTTTATCATGTACTGTTACTTTCGTGTTAAAGTTAACTTTCATGTCAATTTACCCATTTCTCACAGAGATATGGCCCATGAATTTAAAAGATATGAAAAAAAAAAATCGTCAATAGGGAACAAAGTATTGCTTTAGGCAGTACTCCCAGAATGTTTGTTTTTATTAAATACCATACTGTAAATCATGAAATGCAAGTAAAGTGTTAATGTGAAAAATATGACCCAATGTATTAGCACAATAATTACTTGACACATTATATATGTAACCAATAGCACCAACAAAAAGACAAACAACAAAACACCAATACAACAAATCTGTAGTCATGTAACAAACAAAAAAACAGTCTTAAAAGAAATGCATTCTGAATAAGTGAAACATGCATTGTTGTAGTTTACACCTGCTCTATGGGCCGGAGTCTGTTACCACAGAAGTGTGCAATGTAGTCCACTTGTAATGCATATAGTTGGTGAAATTGTTGACCCAGGAATAGAACAAGTATGACTCAGTGGTTTTCCATTTAAAAAAAAGTTATTTTCCGTTTCATGTTTTTGTAAATTCTATTTCATTTCCGTTTCAGACTACAATATGTAATTAACAATTGAACTAACACGAGTTGTGACAAATTAAAGCGTCCGAGAATTGACTTGCATCGATATTTGTAATTAAATCAAAGTAGGTCTACATATTAGTAGCGAAAAATCACATCAGGAGCAAAGGCTACAATTATAATAACTACATAAAGCATGATTGTCCAACAATTAAGTGCACAAAACGTAAACATTTATTTTATCATCTCTTTGACAGTCTAACATCGTCTGCAAATTGAAGTATGTGCATGAAACAGCGGAAATAAAGTAACATTGCAACGTTCAGCCAGCCGTTTTTTTCTAAATGTTTGCAAACATATTTTGACTGGTGGTTCCCGAAATGGTCATTCAGTTTAATGTGTTGAGTAAAAATCTGTCTTCCAAGACAAGTGTTAGCGACAAACCGCTGGCTAAACTTACTAAGCAGTAAACAGCCCCAAGTTCAGCCAGCAGACGTTTCGCTAACGTTCGCGAAGTATTTGATTGGTTCCCACTGTGACCATTTGGTTTATCGTAAAGCGCATAATCCAGTCTAGCGTTTGCCAATAGTACTGCGCACGGGTCAAGCGTCAGTTTTACAGCGTGTGGCAATAGTAAATTAATTTGGTTAACTTCACGGAAAATAGTAATTCCGTTTCCAGATGTAAATTCCATTTCACAATAGGAATTCCGTCCATTTTCCGCGATCGCGGAAACTCAATGGGTCTAGTGTGCTCATGAATCAAAACAAAATATATTTTAAAAACAAAGGCAATGAGCAGTAATGGATGCTGTATTCGTGGGAAATTTTCCGAAGAAATCAACCCATAAAAGCCGAGCTATACATTCGGACAAGAACCAAGAAAATATGAACTGGAGTCTGAGCAACTGTGGTGAAAATAGACGTCGGAAATGAGGGTAGTAAACGGCACCAGGTTTTGCAACCACTGCTTACTTCCAAATGCCAACTTGTTTTGTTTAATTGATATGCGATGAAACAACTCAGCATTTGTTTGCAATGTGATCTGTTAGTTGTATTTACCAGACACATTAATAAAAATATGCATTTTAGAGTGTACTTGTTCTCATGCAGTTATATCTGATATTACTACGTTAGGACAAGTACGCACTAAGCTAGCACTGTATTGTGAAGCATTATTTTCCTGATTTACGGTAGTCAACTTACTCTACACAGTTACTGTAGCAGGGGCGGATTATAGGGGGTTTCCCAGTTGCATGAACACACACACACCCACACACCCACACCCCGGGTGTTAAAACCCAACCCTACTAAGTAGATATAAATTGATGTCCACATAAAATTTATAATTTCAGATTATAAATATATTGTTTTGGAAACCCACCCTTACCTAAAGCATAATCTGCCCCTGTGTAGTCAGCTTATACGAATTGATATATTTCTATCTTTTTTCAGGTTGGGACGTCCATTGACCCTTTCTGAAAAGATTTTGTACAGTCATTTAGATGATCCAAAGAACCAAGTACGATTTAGGATTTTATGGGTTATATTGACTGTTAAATGATCTACATTAACTGCACAAAGTAAAATGTAACTGTACATTTGTGTGTAATAAATAAATGCACTTAATAATGTGGACTGAAGCATTTTTGGTTTAATTTGTTTTGCCACTTATACAACACAAACCTTGCCATTTAAGAGAATCACTTTCACTCCCCTGAAACTAGTTCAAGGAGAATAATTTTTATCTCTTAGCATGTGAATTTATATGGTATCAATATGGTAATGTAAGTTAGTGGACCAATTAATCAGTCCTCTTAATTTGCAGTATACCTTTAAAATATAAAGAATTTTAAAAAATCTTATTTTATTAAATATTCTTAAAAGGATAATAATGTTTAGGTATAATCTTTGTACTACTTCAGGATATTGTTCGAGGGGAGAGCTACTTGAAGCTCCGACCAGACAGGGTTGCAATGCAGGATGCCACGGCCCAGGTACGTAACTTTCTCTTCATTTCCCACTGTGTTCCAACATTTGTCTCTGATAATATAACCGTGTGCAAGATGTCATAGAATTGACACGTGATGTCCATATAGATACACTCAATCTGACTGAAACTATTTAAATGTAACTATCATGTTAATATATTATTTATTCTATTTGTTATTATTGTCCGAACCAAATTGTTAACTACAAAAAATTACTCTCCTACCTTTAATTGCCGTTAGATTTCCTCCAAAGTTTGTCCAAACACAAATCGTAAAAAAACCCACTACAAATATACAGATTCCACACACGAGACTGCAACAATGTCGCCGATATTGTCTTTGCTGAGATTACATAGGGAAAAATACATGCAGTTTTCTGCCGTCTGCCATGTTGCTTGTTTATGGAATACTCTTCAAGAGGGGTGAAAGCCTCCAAAGTATGTGACACAATTACTATGAAATCGATGATCTCTAGTGGTATCTTTAAAATAATAATAATAATTGTTTTTAATAATATGACGTCATCAACATGTTATGATGTTGTTAGATTAAGTCCTATCCTTTCACCCCTCTTGAAGAATATTCCATAAAAAGTCAAAATGTCAGCTGATACAAAATTACATGCTTTTTTCCCTATGCGCCCTCAGCGAAGTCGATATAGGTGACATGGTTATCATCTGGTATGTGGAATCTGTGTCATTGTAATGGTTTTTTCAAGATTTGTGTCTGGACAAACTGGAGGAAATCTAACAGCAATTAAAGGTAGAGTAATTTTTCGTAGTTGTTAACAATTTGGTTCGGACAATAAGTAATTTTTCTTTATGCACAAGGGGGCGGTCGGTCTGGGATCGATCCCCGTCGGTGTGCCCATTGGGCTATTTCTCATTCCAGCCAGTGCACCATAACTAGTATATCAAAGGCCGTGATATGTACTATCCTGTCTGTGGGATGGTGCATATAAAAGATCCCGTGCTGCTAATTGGAAAGAGTAGCCCATGAAGTGGCGACAGCGGGTTTCCTCTCGTAATATCTGTGTGGTCCTTAACCATATGTCTGACGCCATATAACCGTAAATAAAATGTGTTGAGTGTGTCGTTAAATAAAACATTTTTTTATATTATTTTTTTATGCACAAGATGCTGATTTTACTTGTTTAACATAGCTGATAATTGAAAACATTTCTGAAATATTATGTATTTTTAAAACTTTTAATACTTAAGCTTCTGACTGCTGTATTAATTTTTCACAAAAATCCATGTTGAGGGTGGGTGGGAACAAATTTATAACCTTTACTCACAAATTTTCACTTATTAATACATAAAATAATGTTCATATGCGAATCATTAAGTATTATTTTTGTGAGTTTTTTCTAATATTTCAGATAAGTTAATGTTGATTAAAATCAGGCAGAAAATTGATAAAGTTGCATGTATGTAATAAGCACATTTGTGGCCACATTTTCAATAACACCAGAATATTTTGGGGAAAAGAACTGCAATTTTATATCTCAGTATTTTGTTATTTTTCGTTGTTGATAAAATGGTCAAATTTATTATCAAATTGGCTATCACGATAGGCTATCAATTCCTGAAATTACTGTGATGTTCTGCAAAAATATTTGCCGAATACCACTTTTCCGACTAAAAATTCCTGTGTGTTTCTCATGCAAAAAACCCCAACTTAAACATCCATTATCAACATTAATCTCAATCAGTGTATGGCTTGCGTGACGTCAGGTGACATATCTTTCCTGCAGTACCGTATATCTTCGCCTGTAAATCGATCTCGGCTATAAGTCGAGTCCCTAATTTCAAGCCCTGAAAACTTATTTTTTTATTGACCCGTTTATAAGTCGACCCATGAAAAACAACTTATAAATATTGAAATATTTCTTATTTTCTGCACATGAGAACAATAATGTACAATATTTGAACAAAAGAAAATTATTTTACAAACTTCGGTTTTCACGTTTTGTACATCGCAATATAATCAGACTATTCCAATCAAAACTATCATTATTACTTAGCATCAAAACGAAATATTCCCTTAGTAGAGAGTGAAAGCTGTTTGACTGTTACTGTATAGTACTGTACAGATGGTTTTGTGCACAGACAACAACTTTATTTATAAACACTGCCAACAGATCACTACGATAAAAGTTTTAAAACTGAAAGTATCACATTTTGCCGCCATATTAATACATGTAAGGAGGATAACTCTGGAAAGTACACTGGTTTTTGTACCAAATGATGTGTGTCCCTATTGCTCTAAATAGTGAACTGCAGAGATCAGTCTATTTTAAGGGAAATCTCAGTAATATTCATGAAGTTAATCACCGTCAAAATAAACTCAGGCAACAGGTAGTTAGTATTGTTTACATTTTTACTATTAGTGATGACTGTTAATTTAACTAAGTGGACTGTTGTCTTGGCATGTGAGTGAGATCGTACGCCTTTTTTCGCATAACGAAAACCGTTCTAATGCCCAAAAAAAAAGGTTATAAAAAATAAATGTCAAATTAACATATTTGAGTATAAATACATGGCATGCTTCAACAATAAAACTTGTAAAATAATCCCCAAAACAGTAATATTTTTTGGTGAAATTTTTTTACCCTCTTATAAGTCGACCCCCCAAGTTATAAAATAATTTTTGGGTGAAAAAAATTGGACTTATAGGCGAAGATATACGGTAATTAGGTTAAAATGTATTGAAACATTACTGTATATTTTTTTCTCTGTCTTGTACAGATGGCACTATTGCAATTCATTTCAAGTGGGCTTTCAAGAGTTGCTGTCCCTTCCACGGTTCACTGTGATCATTTAATTGAGGCACAAGTTGGCGGATCAAGGGATTTGGCACGAGCCAAGGTTAGTTCACTATTAAAATACATAAATGTTTGGTTTTTTCATATGTGTACTGAACAGCAAAAGAAAAGCAAATATTAATGTAGATTTCTTAATTTATTTAAACTATTGATTTTTGTGTTTTTTTAAATTATCTCATGTCTTGTGTACATTGTAGATCAACTTTGACAAATATAAATTTGACGTTGGTGTCCATGGTATATAATTTGATTGATGATGTTGATAAGTCTACTTTTACTTTATTGAATTATTATTGTTCTATCTTTACAGATAAAAATACGAGATCAAAATTGTACACAATGTATATCAAAACGCAATTTATTGCAACATCTAGCAGTTGTTAGATCTGTGGTAACAACTTATAGATATGTCTGCAATCAACAGATTACAAACATGTTTGGGTTTTTATTGGGAAACTGGCACCTAACAGCAGTGTTATAACTGTCCTAATTGCTCTGTTGTAGGAAGTTAACAAGGAGGTGTATGAGTTCCTTGCGTCGGCCAGTGCTAAGTACGGAGTGGGATTCTGGCAGCCTGGAAGTGGAATTATTCACCAGGTGAGTAAATGTCCACAGTAAAAAGATACTACTCAATTCTCATGTTTACTGCATTTTACACAATAAGTCATCCATTACTAGTATATTTCTCGCTCCAGACTGGTACATCAAAGGTTGAGGTATGTGCTATCCTGTCTATGGGATGGTACATATAAAAGATCCCTTGCTGCTAATCGAAAAGTGGCGACAGCGGGTTTCCAACCTCAGTATTTGTGTGGTCCTTAACCATATGTCCGACGCTATAGAACTGTAAATAAAATGGTGTTGAGTACATCAATAAATAAACCATTTCCTTCTTTTTCCTTCCATTACTAGTACTGGGTTCCTATCATTCTTCTCTTCTTTAAGGTGGGTGTGGGGTGTGTAGTCAGTGGTAAAGCACTTGCTTGATGTGCTCATTGGCTCGATTTCTCAGTCCAGCCAGTGCTCCCAGAGAACATTTTGTTTTCAAAATCTTGATAGAGACAGGATTTAGCTCAGTCAGTTGAGTACTCGCTTTGCAGTATCTAACCACCTCGGTGGATCTATTCAACCGATTGGGCTTTTTCTCATTCCAACCAATGCACCACAACTGGTATGTGCTTTCTTGTCTGTGGAAAAATGTATATAAAATATACCTTTCTGCATTAGGAAAAATGTAGCGGGTTTCCTCTGATGACTCTCATAATTAATCAGTGTGCTCTAGTGGTGTTGTCAAACGATATGATACTGAACAAAATGTTTCATGGTTTCACAACTGATGTAATGAAGGTTGGGGTATGTACTATCCTGTGTGTTATGGTGCATATAAAAGACCCCTTGCTGCTAATAGAAGAGTACCCCATGGTGTGGCAGCAGCAGGTTTGCTCTCTGTATAGTCTATAGCCATATTTCTCCCATCCCTAAATAAATCTGTCTTGTATAGGCTATGATGTCATTGCATTTAACATGGGGAGTATTCTGCCATTGGTAATATATGACATCATATTAATACAAATTGGTTAGTTTTGGATCAATATTTTGTTATTAAAACCTTCATTATAAAAGCTATCTTGTTAATTTGTAAGCCTTTTCCCGGGTCGAAATTTCCACCACCTTGGTGTACTTGTTCTGTCCAACATGACCACATATGATCTGACACTATATAGCCATCAATAAAATATGTTGAGTGCTTTTGTGAAATAAAACATGTTTGTCTTCTCTTCTTTAAAATTAAATGCCTTTTTCTGTTCTTTTCAATCTCTTGTTTTTGTTCTCTTGATTTGTTTCAGTAATATTTTTATGTGACAAAAAATAGCATATTTGACCTCTGTTTTCAGATTGTGCTAGAAAATTATGGCTTCCCTGGAGTTCTTCTCATTGGAACTGACAGCCACACTCCTAATGGAGGTAACATGCTACTTTACTTGTTTGATGATTCACTCTGTACATGAAAATGCGAATAATAAGATTGTGTCCTTGAGAACCTAGAATTGGTAGTTCTTTTTACTCCATCTTTAAAGCAAAGGAATCAATTATTACATCAAAACAGAAGTAATTAGTAAACGTTAATTTTTTTGTGAAAAATATTATTTTAAAAGTCTTTTTGCAGCAGCATATTTTTTCTCTTTTTAACTCCAGGCTGTCATAGATAATCATAGATTATTTATATCTGTCATCGAGTTGGTGTCCATTAAACAAGGTGCTGTTGTGCTAGTAAGAAGTGTTCAGGTGTTGTTAATGAGACATTCCATAAGACGTGTATTAAAGGTGGTCTTGTTGTGTACAGGTGGTCTTGGTGGGATATGTATTGGTGTTGGTGGAGCCGATGCCGTAGACGTGATGGCAGACATCCCATGGGAACTCAAGTGTCCTAAGGTAACTCACGTCTTTATTTGTTGCGCTATGCAATTACACATCACTGTCAATGTGAATAAACATGGCACTGATTGTACAGTGGTATTGATTGTACGGTAGTACTGATTGTACAGTGGTACTGATTGTGGATGCAGAATATATAAATCAGGGGCCTAATTCACAAAGCTCTCTTAGGCTCTGCTAGACGACAACAGTATTCTCTCTGCAAATCTTTTAACATTGCACTGCAATATTGCAAAGTTGCCAGAGTTTAGTGAATTAGGTCCCAGACTAGTAAGTGTAAGTGGAACGGAATCTAGGTCAATGGTTGAGTGCATGTCAGAGATGTTATTGTCGCAGCATTAATCGCCCTTCAAAGCAGGCCTAATGATAAGGAATGTTTTGTTTATGCATTATTTACCAAAAAATTCCTTTTTTTGGTAACCCATTTTGCACTTTGGGACGTCATTTACATGGTCATGACAAGTTATGCAATAATGAATTTGGTCACTGAATTTGTTGTCATACAATCCTTAAATGGTCTACGCCAGTGTTCATATGTTGGAGGCCTGAAAAGAATTTCCCTTCTCAGCAAGTGCTTCATGACTGGTACATTATTGGGAAAGTATTGTAGGAAAGTGCATATAAAATATCCCTTGCTGCTTTTTCATTTCTAATAACAGTGCAGATTTCATCAAATACATTTTAGAATGGTTTCTTCGAATTGTCTTATATTTAACTTGTATTTACTCTTTCTTTTTACAGTGCACAACATAACATTGATGTTGAAGATTAGTTTTGTTATGTTTGTGAAAACAAAATATCGACAGTTAACCCAAACTTAATTCTTTTTACAGTGCACAACATAACATTGATGTTGAAGATTAGTTTTGTTATGTTTGTGAAAACAAAATATTGACAGTTAACCCAAACTTAATTCTTTTTACAGTGCACAACATAACATTGATGTTGAAGATTAGTTTTGTTATGTTTGTGAAAACAAAATATCGACAGTTAACCCAAACTTAATTCTTTTTACAGTGCACAACATAACATTGATGTTGAAGATTAGTTTTGTTATGTTTGTGAAAACAAAATATCGACAGTTAACCCAAACTTAATTCTTTTTACAGTGCACAACATAACATTGATGTTGAAGATTAGTTTTGTTATGTTTGTGAAAACAAAATATCGACAGTTAACCCAAACTTAATTCTTTAAATTGAATGAAAGGAGATTTATCTCTGAATACTTGTATGCTTATTTGGGACATTATGGATATACAGATATTTTATTTTTAAATATGTAAATTTGCACATTATTGGTCGTATTCCATCCATGCTGCCTGTCATGCAGTTTACGGATCAAGGACGATTGATCCAAGGGTGGAACGTGACCTAGATAAACACAGTAAGGTACCCAACAGGTGTGAAGAAGAGTTAAGAATGCTATCTTCATGTATTATGGTACCAACATGATTTTACACAATTAAATAATATTTGTTCTTTTATATGTTAAAAAAGCCTACTTTATTACCTTGATACTATTTTGTTTTGATATTTACGTTAACTACAATACTTGTTGCTGTTGAAATAGAACCACCCACCCATTACTTCACATTATCATAAACAGTAATTTTTAGCACTTATCCAGGGCTCTCCGCATCGGTGGGCCCATTAGGCTATTTCTCATTCCAGCCAGTGCACCATGACTGGTATATCAAAGGCTATGGTATATGCTATCCTGTCTGTGGGATGGTGCATATAAATGATCCCTTGCTGCTAATCGAAAAGAATAGCTGATAAAATGGTGACAGCAGGTTTGAACTCTCAATGGTTCTTAGCCAATAGTCTGATGCCATATAACCATAAATAAAATGTGTTAAGTGCGTCATTAAATAAAACATTTCCTGTCTTATCCAGGGCTTGAACTTAATGATGGCACCAACAGCAATTGCCATCGTTGAGATATAATTTTCTGTGGGTTGGGAGAATGACCAACTCAATGATGGCAAACTGAATATATCTGGTAAACATTATTTGACAGTATTTAACATTCGTACATCTGGAATATTATGTCTACATGCAACAAAATAATCTTTCAGTCATATTTAATTGCTGCAATAGTCACTGTTTAAAACATTGCCAAAGGCAGGCTCACAGTTGCTGTCAGTTGGCTATTTCACCCGCAGCAATTTTGTAAAAAAAAAAAAATTAAAAATGCCGTGGGTGACAAATTCTGAAGTTCAAGCCCTGTTATCTCAGTTTCTTCACTTGTAATCAAAACTTAATGAAACTAATGAATACATTTTCAGTCCATATCTCAGGTCCAAGTTATGCGACGGGCAAGATTTCTTTGTTCTGTAGTACATGTGTTTTGGATTATGCAGCTATTAAGGTGTTTCTACAATAATTTAAAATGTAAAATAATATTTTTTTTAATCTTGTTATTATTGACCCAATCCAGGTGATTGGTGTGAAACTGACGGGCAAGTTGAGTGGGTGGACATCACCAAAAGACGTGATCCTCAAAGTGGCTGGAATCCTCACTGTGAAAGGAGGCACGGGTGCCATTGTGGAATATTTCGGACCTGGAGTCGATTCCATTTCGTGCACAGGTAAGACTGATTACTTTGTGCAGTCCACTACTGCTGTAAAATATTAAACAAACCATTTTCTTTATTCTTGTCAGTATTAGTATTGTCTGTCCCACAGAACTCCTTTTTTCATGCTATGGAACTTACTATGAGTTATTTATTCCTGAAGTGATTAATTTGTAAATTACACAGAAATAGTATTTTTCTGTTATTTTCAAAGCATTTTTCTTTTCTTCATACGTCAAAGCAAACTGAAATTATTTGCAAAAAACATTTTTATAGAATAATGGGACAGACTATAGTTGTGCATACACTTGAGCAATTTTAGTGAATTATTTTCTTCTTCAAATGTTAGGATTTAAGCTGGATCCTGAATCTGTAGTCAAATTCACGTTTTCATTAGTTCATTAATTCACATTTGGCAATTAAGAGCTTAAATTGTGGTTGTATGCACGGATGGGGTGGTGGGCAGGTTGTAGCCCAGTGGCAAAATGTATGCCTGATGCACAGTCAGTCTAGGATCGATCCACGTTGGTGGGCCCATTGGGCTATTTCTCATTCTAGCCAGTGTATCACAACTGGTATATCAAAGGCCGTGGTATGTGCTATTCTGTCTGTGATGGTGCATATAAAAGATCCCTTGCTACTAATGGAAAAAATGTAGCTGGTTTCCTCTTTATGACTGTGTCGTACTGACCATATGTTTGACATCCAGTAGCCGATGATTAATAAATCAGTGTGCTCTAGTGGTGTTGTTAAACAAAACAAAACTAGTATGCACTGATGGAGAACCAAAAAAAATAAAGACTCATTCATGTTTCGTATTTTGAACAATTATGTCTCCTTTCAACCATTCATTGTTTTTATTACAGTATATAGTTTTACTAACGCCCATTACAAGGCTTAGCTTTCAGGTTTGTTTTATAAGTACATGCACAGGTGGAAATAGTTATTTGCACTTTAAACTACTATATCATTGTTTGCCTACCTAATCTAGGCATGGGAACTATCTGCAACATGGGAGCCGAGATTGGAGCGACCACATCCGTCTTCCCGTACAACCACCGCATGGAGGACTATCTGAAAGCCACCAGTCGAGGAGGTGACAACCACTTTATTTTCAACAGTTTTCTTTAGTGTTTATACACAGCTGACTTTCAGTAACATTACTTTTGTATGAGTGGACTGTATATTTGTTATTGGTTAGCGTCCTCGGTGGTGTCGTGGTTAAGCCATCGGAAATAAGGCTGGTATTTACTGGGTTTGCAACCCGGTACCGGCTGCCACCCAGAGCAGATTTTAAAGACTCAATGGGTAGGTATAAGACCACTACACCCTCTTCTCTCTCATTAACCACTAACCCACTGTCTTGGGCAGATAGCTCAGGTGTGTGCCCAGGACAGCGTGCTTGACCCATAATTGGATATAAACACAAAAATAAGTTGAAAGGAATGTATGTTATTGCTTTAAATTAAATAATGGGTCTTGTAATAGTGACAAAAATTATGACTCTTCAGATCAGAGTGTGGCTTGTTAGGTCACTCGCTTCAAGTGTTATAAATCATAGGAAATAATCCCGTTGGTAGAAGAACCTTGTAAGGGTTTTTACAATTGTTTAGTTCCTACCTGTAGTTCATAATGTCTAAAGAACACAAAACACCAATGAAAGTTTAAATTTTTATTATTATACACATAAATTTTGCAATTAGTACCGTACCAGACATTGTAACTGCACATCAAAGAAAGATAACTACATGGAAGTAGTGAAAGTATGTAAAAGTACACAGACACATTACAGCCCTTGGAGATTGTACTGAAACTAAAAGAAAAATACCATGCACATTGTTTGATGCAGATAACACATGTATTAATGCTCACTCACTCGCACACTTTATCATATGTAAATGAAATACAGCAAATTTGGGATGCAAAGGCCATGTTGTGAGCTGTTTTGTCTATGGATTAATGCATAGAAGAGATTCTCTGTTGCTAACTGCTAACTTACATGGTGATTATCAGGCATGGCTAGAGCCCCCAACCCCCACCCCCTAATAATTCTGAATCAAAACTATTATTGGTAGTAAATCTTAAGTCAGAGATGAATTTTACTTGTAGAATGCAGGCAGTTGCATTTCAGGACATCTATATTTCCAAAATGTTGCAGTTATGTTTTAATAATGTACCATGTGCTAGGGTGTCATTAAACATTCTTTTTATTTTGTTACAAATGTTGACTTTTTTTCTTACAGATATTGCCGAGCTTGCTAATAAGTACAAACATCTGTTGTCATCTGATCCCGATGCCCAGTATGATGAAGTAGTTGAAATCAATCTGACGGAGGTATTTGTCGAACTAGTTCCATTACATTTGATATGATGAAATTATATGATGTCAAGAATTGCAGTGTACCAAGTGACTAAATAATTTACAAATTAATACTAATAAATAAATATAATTATTATCTGGATATTGAAATTTTAATTTTTAATAGATGTTGCCTGAATCAGGGAACAATATTTAAAAATCTTAGGTAACTGGAACTTGGTTACTGTGGATTTCTTATCTAGGCAACATTTATATTTAATATGTAATGTAATCGGTTACCTCAAATTAGCATTGAACTTGTATTTTAATGACAATATTTCCAGCTGCTACTGATAGTTTTAGAAAAACAAAATATAATTATATAACAAAGAAAACATATTTCAAATAATTAAAGGACAGTTTCTTTGATACTTGGTAAGATGACTTCCTCAGAACATGTTATGGTTTACCATGCAACCCCTACAATTGCCCACGGCAGTCAGCAATGCCGTGGAGTTTTTCATTCTCCACGGCACCTTTTTTTACTGTGGACTATATGAGAATTGTTTTTCCAAGGCATGTTTTTTGCCCAAAGACATTTTCTTAATTTGCGGTTTGTGTCAAATTAAAGTTGCCTGACCAACATGCAGACCATTGGTGATTCACATGAAATGTGCCCTGCTCTATATTGCATGTTGGAGGTTTTCTTGAAGTTTGGTGTGACAGGAATCTTCATACTAAAATGTTACGGAAGCTGAATAATTTTAAAAACCAAAACCTTGTATACTACAAATAGTGTGTACAAGTTATACTGTGAGAGCATGTTTGAGTGATTTTTGTGCCTTTGAACTGAGTATGTATGATTTTTTTTGTAGCTGGAGCCCCATGTGAACGGTCCGTTCACCCCCGATCTGGCACACCCCATCTCAAAACTAGGAGACACTGCCAGGAAGAACGATTGGCCACTCGACATTCGAGTTGGTGAGAACAGTCCTCTATTTTGTTAACATTAACTGACCTGTTTTTGCAAAATATAATGTTTGTTTGGAAGAAATGTCAATAAAACCTGTCTGAAGACTGTGACAGTAAGGTATTTCTGTTGATATTTAGAACATAATGTGTATCTATCTAAAAGTCTGCAGAAATATCAGGTTATTACATTAAAGGCCATGGTATGTACATTTCTGTCTGTGAAAATGTACCCCAAAAATGTCCAGCTTTTTCCTCAGTAGATCTGATAAGGTTTGTTTTTTTTCACCATCCCAACCAGTGCCCCCATAACTAGTGTACCAAATGCTGTAATATGTGTTTTCCTATCTGTGGTAAACCACACATGAACAATTTGGTAGGATTATTCTATGTAGTAACAGTGTATAGGCTATTCAAGTACACTAAGACCATTTGTGTCAATAGTACATTCAACACCATATAGCCTTAGTTTTAAAAATGTGCAGAGGTGTCATTAGCATTCTTTGCCGTTTTATCGTTAGATTCTTTTTTAATTGTATTTTGTGTTTCAGGCTTGATTGGCAGCTGTACAAACAGTAGCTACGAAGACATGAGTCGTTCTGCGAGTATTGCCAAACAGGCGCTGGAACACGGTCTGAAGGCGAAGAGCAAGTTCACCATCACTCCGGGCTCGGAGCAGATCCGGGCCACGATAGAGAGAGACGGACAGGTGACTAGCACAAGTAATTTGTGTTACTGTGGTCATGCCTTCGGAAGTAAAACATTGGTTTCTTGTAGCAATGCTGACTTGAGAAATTCATTCCATCTCTTTATTTAAAAAAGTTGTGTGTTTTGGGTTTTTTTTTAAACAAGTAAATTACTAATTCTGTACCAGGAATAACAATGAAATATATTCTGGTCATTGCTAAATATTTAGGATACAGTATATTTAATATTACATTTGATATATTATACAAATTAGGCCAAAATTACAGAAAAAAAAGCTATTTGCATGGCGTTTTTTTATATTAAAGGGACACACCCTAGTTACGGCTATTTGTTAACCATTACGGCATTGTTTTTCGCTATTAAACCCCATTTTTCCCAAATAAAATTGCACTTTACTTACATTTTATTATTTAGAATACACATTTCCATTAACCTGAAGTGCTTTTTGGTAATCCTGATGTTTGTAAAACCATTGAAATGCATTTTTTGCATTTTTTCACAAGACGTGTTGTCGAGAAAAAAGCGTTAAGCAAGCGAGGTCCAATCTATTTTTAGAGGGGATATTTCCATTTCAATGTCACAGACGTTGGTATATCACGTGACCGTTATCATTTTGGTTCGGTTTGTTTTCTTGTGCGCGGTTCGCGCAATCAACATCCGATTTGTTGTTGTTCATTTGTGAGATTTTTCTTCACAGTTCGTGAACATTTTCAGTAACAATAAAGTTCAGACAAGTAAGTGTCTCAATACAAAACGTTACAAACCCTTAAAACCAATAATTTTGCTAAGTCTTACGATATCTGGAGAGGGGATACAACCAGGACAGAACAGTTGGAACATGTCCAGGAGAGGTGAAACGAACGCACCCCAAGTCTGTGAAATTTGTCGTGACACGTAGGCATTGTTGTGCTTCGAGCGACATCTACCGGTGACATCAGAATACTAACTTTCAAAATTATTTCAAGCAATTGGGACATGGGGATTCCCATGGTATTTATCGATATAAAACCTGCTTTTTCACTCCATTTGATAAAAATGTGATCTAAGTGTATTACAGGTTTGTAGATTAACCAAATTATAATTTATTTTCGCTGGATGGAACTAGGGTGTGCGGCTTTAATGCTGATATAAGTAAAAACATTTTGTAAGCCATATAAAATAATATGGTATTTATCTTTAACCTAAAATAACTTTACATTTACCTTTAACCTAAAATAGTGTTTGCCTTTTAATCTGAAATAACATTACATTTACCTTTAACCTAAAACATCAAATGAACCAAAATAACATAACACCAGTTCCACAACCATGAATAACAAAGTAACAACACAATAATTGCTATTGCTAAGAGCTACTGTCAAAGCCACTACATAACTATTTAAATTTTACTTCAGTAATATTTTATTTAGGATGTTCTAAAAATGATATAAAATGATATGGCAAGTGTAGGTTTAGATTAATCTAAATGGGTATTGCTTTGGGTGGGGATGGTTAACTCCACTAAGAGCAGTACATTCTCTAAGACTACTTCTCTGCCATCTGTCGAGTTTTGTTAAATGCAACGTACAGGTGTTAATGAATTACCTTTCATAACATGCTCTGATGTTTCTGATATTCAGGCTAAAGTTCTTGCCGACATCGGAGGACTTGTCTTGGCCAACGCATGTGGACCATGTATTGGCCAATGGGATCGCAAGGACGTCAAGAAGGGGGAGAAGAACACCATCGTTACCTCGTACAACCGCAACTTCACAGGGCGGAACGACGCCAACCCGGCCACCCATGCCTTTGTGACGTCACCAGAGCTGGTCACTGCGATGGTGATATCGGGAGATTTGTGTTTTAACCCACTCACAGACGAACTCACCGGATCAGATGGCAAGTTTCATTCACAATCTTAGGAGTTGGTCATAAGTATGCTTTGGGATGATGTACACTTTTTTGTGGATTATAACTGAACTGCTTTATCACAATACAATCAGGTCCTGTGTTTTGCTCAGAAAATCAACCCCTGCAATTAAGAAAATGTCCATGGCAAAAAAACTTGTTATTAAAAAACAATCTGAATATAGTCTAAGGCAAGAAAGTGCTGTGAAGAATTGAAAACTCCAAGGCATTGTCGATTGCCATGGGCATTAGCAGGGGTTGGAAATAATTGGCTATACCTGTCAATTGAGACATATGGTTTTAAAAGACTCCATTATGAGTCTTCAGCAACACGTTGATCAGTTATTAATATTTTGGTACCACATCAGTCACATGCCTGTTGTTTAATCATTTAGATTACAGAATATATTTATTGTCTGATCTTTACCAAGTGAAATCAGTATTATTTTTCCAATGGTGGCGAGAGCGTACATTTTTACATTTAGCTCACTGTTAAATGTTCACATTTTATCGATGGCATTTTTATTTATATAATATAGTGTATTGTTTTTTTGTAGGTAAAAAGTTCAAATTTGCTAGTCCCTATGGAGATGAACTGCCGTCTAAAGGTTTTGACCCTGGTAATGTGACGTACCAAGCCCCCCCTGAGGACGGCAGCCAAGTCAACGTGATCGTAGCACCCGAGAGCAAGCGACTGCAGCTACTCACCCCATTCGATAAGTGGAATGGCAAAGATCTCGAGGATATGCCAATATTAATAAAGGTATTCAGTGTACTTATGGAAGTTAATAACTGCTAAAAACAGTTGCTGGCATAACATACATTACTCTTAAACAGAGCAATTATTGTGTTGTTATTCGTGGTTGTGGAACTGGTGTTATGTTATTTTGGTTCATTTGATGTTTTAGGTTAAAGGTAAATGTAATGTTTAAAGTTAAATGTAATGTTATTTCAGATTAAAAGGTGAATGCTATTTTAGGTTAAAGGTAAATACCATATTATTTGAGGTTATGATAAATATTTTATTTCCACTTTTGATAAATGCTGTGTTATTTCAGGTTAAAGATAAATGTCATATTATATTGGATTAAAAAGTTCAGAAAACATTTATGGTAAAAAAAAAAAAAAATTCGAGTTGCAGATAAATGTCAATTTATTTCTGATTAAAGGTTAAAAAACCCATTTAAGTTTAATTATCAATGTTTGTTTTTTGTTTCAAGTTGCAGATTAAAGAAACATTTACGGTTAATGATAAATGCTGTGTTTATTTCAGGTTAAAGGTAAATGCACAACGGATCACATCAGCGCTGCGGGTCAGTGGCTGAAATACCGAGGTCATCTTGACAATATTTCCAACAACTTGCTCATTGGGTGAGTTTGTCATTGTTCTTGTCCTGTTTGACACAGAAGGTAATGCAATATTTATCAACTAATGTGGACAAGGGAAATTAACACAATCAGAATAAAGCCAGAAGTTTAGTTACTCTGGCCTCTGGGATTTTCTCTCTCTCTTTTTTTGTTCTTTTTTTTGGGGGGGGGGGGTCACAATGTTTTATTTTGAGGAAAGTGCTTATCAAACATCTTTTGATGAATAAATTTGATAGCTGTAAACACAGTTGCTCAAGTTTAGATAGATTTAGATCCTCTAATATATTTACTTAGCAGTGTCATCACAGGGTGTAAAAATTGTTGATTTCAGGGCAGTAAATTCAGAGAATGGTGAAATTAACTGTATCAAGAATCAGGTGACTGGAGAATATGGCACAGTGCCAGACATTGCAAGAATCTACAAGGTTAGTTTTCACAAATCTCTCAGCTGAATTTACAAAGCCAGTTTTAGACTTACATGCATGTATCTACATACATGTATTATGCTTAAACACCTGTTTTAGACTTACATGCGTGTATCTACATACATGTACAATGCTTAAACACATGCGTTTATGAAAAACAGGCTTTTTAAATTGGGCCATATATTTGTGATATGAATTCAGATGAACAATCTGCTGGGTAGATTCTGAGAATGTGAAATCATTACATAGTTACTATCACCATGATATGAGAAACTGTGTTACAAAACTCTCAAATACACTGGCTATTCAGCTACATCCTTGCTGAATGTCTACTTCCAGTCATAGTGTACCAAACTCTCAAATACACTGGCTATTCAGCTACATCCTTGCTGAATGCCTACTTCCAGTCATAGTGTACCAAACTCTCAAATACACTGGCTATTCAGCTACATCCTTGCTGAATGCCTACTTCCAGTCATAGTGTACCAAACTCTCAAATACACTGGCTATTCAGCTACATCCTTGCTGAATGTCTACTTCCAGTCATAGTGTACCAAACTCTCAAATACACTGGCTATTCAGCTACATCCTTGCTGAATGTCTACTTCCAGTCATAGTGTACCAAACTCTCAAATACACTGGCTATTCAGCTACATCCTTGCTGAATGTCTACTTCCAGTCATAGTGTACCAAACTCTCAAATACACTGGCTATTCAGCTACATCCTTGCTGAATGTCTACTTCCAGTCATAGTGTACCAAACTCTCAAATACACTGGCTATTCAGCTACATCCTTGCTGAATGTCTACTTCCAGTCATAGTGTACCAAACTCTCAAATACACTGGCTATTCAGCTACATCCTTGCTGAATGTCTACTTCCAGTCATAGTGTACCAAACTCTCAAATACACTGGCTATTCAGCTACATCCTTGCTGAATGCCTACTTCCAGTCATAGTGTACCAAACTCTCAAATACACTGGCTATTCAGCTACATCCTTGCTGAATGCCTACTTCCAGTCATAGTGTACCAAACTCTCAAATACACTGGCTATTCAGCTACATCCTTGCTGAATGCCTACTTCCAGTCATAGTGTACCAAACTCTCAAATACACTGGCTATTCAGCTACATCCTTGCTGAATGCCTACTTCCAGTCATAGTGTACCAAACTCTCAAATACACTGGCTATTCAGCTACATCCTTGCTGAATGTCTACTTCCAGTCATAGTGTACCAAACTCTCAAATACACTGGCTATTCAGCTACATCCTTGCTGAATGCCTACTTCCAGTCATAGTGTACCAAACTCTCAAATACACTGGCTATTCAGCTACATCCTTGCTGAATGCCTACTTCCAGTCATAGTGTACCAAACTCTCAAATACACTGGCTATTCAGCTACATCCTTGCTGAATGCCTACTTCCAGTCATAGTGTACCAAACTCTCAAATACACTGGCTATTCAGCTACATCCTTGCTGAATGCCTACTTCCAGTCATAGTGTACCAAACTCTCAAATACACTGGCTATTCAGCTACATCCTTGCTGAATGCCTACTTCCAGTCATAGTGTACCAAACTCTCAAATACACTGGCTATTCAGCTACATCCTTGCTGAATGCCTACTTCCAGTCATAGTGTACCAAACTCTCAAATACACTGGCTATTCAGCTACATCCTTGCTGAATGCCTACTTCCAGTCATAGTGTACCAAACTTCTTGGTGTGTACTGTCCTCTCCAAAAAATGCATATAAAAAAAACCTTTTTGTTTCTTGTAATATATATTGATTTTCTCGTTCCAACCAGTGCACCATAACTGGTCAAAGGCCATGGTATGTGCTTTCCTGTCTGTGAGAAAGTGCATGTAAAAGATCCCTTGCTGCATTAGGAAAAAATGTAGCAGGTTTCCTCTGATGAATATGTGTCAGAATTACCAAATGTTTGACATCCAATAGCCGATGATTAATTAGTGTGCTCTAGTGGTGTTGTTAAACAAAACAAACTTTAATTTACTTTAATATTGACAAATTGAGATCCCTTCTTACATACTGTTCAGAGTTGGAAAACACATTTAACTCAAACTCACTGCAAAACTGCTGTGGAAGATGCCCTGAAAACTAGTTTTGTGCAACTTTTTTTGCTTTGATAATTTTGTTAATTGCCAGGTTAGTTAATGTAGTGAGATGTTTATTTCAGTCAAAGAAGATTCCCTGGGTTGTCATTGGTGATGAGAACTACGGGGAAGGAAGCAGTCGGGAACACGCAGCCCTGGAGCCCCGCCATCTCGGAGGAAGAGCCATCATTGTGAAGAGCTTTGCTAGAATTCACGGTACGGTCGTCAGTAATTACAACTTATTAATAAAGTTACACAGGCTGTACAGCGATCATACATTTTTTCTACTTTTTTGTCGTTTTCCTATTTTTCCTACTTTCTTTAAAATACCTACTTTTTCCTACTTTTTTGTTTTACTGTGAATTACTGTTAGTGTGCATATTGCTTGTGTTATTATAAAAATCAATAGTTATGGGATTTTCTTTTTAATACAGTGTATAACAGTGACAGTTACATAAGATTCATATTATTTTGAATATAAGAAAAATACAGGTACAAACTGAGCACCATATAAAACGTTTTAAAAGTATTTTCTCAATAATACCACTTTTTAGATTTAACACATTCGCTTACCCAGGATGAGTTTTAATAATGTTGCTACATGCTGTTCCAGTCCTACTTTTGTCCTACATTTTGCTTCTATTTTCCTACCTTTGTCCTACTTTTTCATAAGGGTGTGCTGGTCAGCCTTGGGACACTTGTCGATGCAACTGTGCATCTAGCCATTGCCCTGTGTTGGGGGAAGTGCATAGAAAACATCAGTAGGAGGTTTTAATTCTATCCAAATCAAAGACTGGTATATCAAAGGCCGTGATATGTGCTATCCTGTCTGTGGGATGGTGCATATAAAAGATCCCTTACTATTAATGGATAAATATAGCTGGTTTCCTCTCTATGACTATGTCAAAATTACCATAGGTTTGACATCCAATAGCTGATGATTAATAAATCATTTTGCTCAAGTGGTGTCATTTAACTTTAACTTTTCTATCTTGTTTAATTAATTATTAAAACTATTAATTCATAAAGGAGAGGTAGGCATATTCAATAATATTTAATGTATATTATTGCTTAATATCAACTAGTACATTGGTATATTTACTTAATACAACGAAAAAAAATGTGCAGGCTTTTGTATGTGTTGGTGGACCAAATATGCATCTTTCCAACACATCAGGCTGATATATTAAAAGGCAAAAGTTATTGTGACACACAAAAGACAAAAATAATTGATGGTAACTTTTTACTGCCCTGTATGAAACATTATAACATGGAAAGAGAAATGTCCGAAGATATGCAAATAAGCCACATCACTAGAGGGCTCCAGAGCGAAGTTGACACAGTCAGTAGTGAGTGTGTCCACCGTGAGCATTGATACAGGCCTGGCACTGTTGTCTCATTGAGCCCACTAAATGCTGGAGAGGGATGGTACGGGCTGTGAGGGTTGCTGGCTGGAACCTGTTTCACAGATGTGTGTTTCGGATCCATGTGTCTTGGCGAAGGGTTGTCACGTGTGGTCGGCCGCTACGGGGAAAGTCCCTTACCTGATTGTTTTGTTGATATCGTTGACACAAGTGCCATATGGTGTTTGTGGACGTTGAATTTATGTGCGACGTCACACTGCAAGGTCCCAGATTCAAGCATCCCTATGACTCGCCATCTGTCATTTTCACTGAGGCATGACATGACAAAATTGTGTCAAACAGTTCACTAATGGTGTTTTTCTGACTTCTGGACTTCTGAAGGCAGCACAAAGTGGCAATGATTTGCGACAATGTCTGGCCTTTTATGGTAAACACTGGAAAGCATTTCTCTCGAATAGCCCATGTTTCTTGCACAAAGCATGCAATCGCTGCAACAACTTCTTGGTTGCATTTCTTTGAGCTGTTCCATGCACATTTTCTGTGGTTTACATCCATAAATCCATTCACAAATTTATTACTCCAAACAATCCATGTCACAATAACTTTTGACTTTGAGTATATTTGAGTTTAGCATTCCTTTAAATATATTTTGTAAGTTATAATCATTTCAATAAATTATCTTACAGAAACAAACTTGAAGAAACAAGGGATGCTTCCCTTGACTTTTGCGAATCCTGCTGATTACGACAGAATTCAACCATCCGACAGGATCTCTTTAATTGGTCTCCGTGAACTTGAACCAGACACAGTGAGTTTCTGTTGTTTTCTCAGAGATTATGGAGATGGGGAGATATATATATATAAGTGGCCATTAGATACTAAATGTTCAAATATTTCAAATATTACCGTATTTATAATAGTGTGGTATATTTCCGGTTTGCCGAAAATATACCACACTATTATAAATTTAGAAATCTCGCGCATTCACGTTAGCCACAAGAACGAAATGTAATATGCTATATTTTTGTTTTCATATATTTATTAGTCATTTACAGTGTATGGGGTATATAACTTTGTTTTGATTTATGCACGTGTGAGTCTGTGACATGTAAGTACGCAAGTACTAGCCTTTGTTTAATGTGACATGTAGGTCTATGTACTCAAATACCTAACTTAAGTTTTGTTTCTTGGTTTCTTGAATATACCGCTTCTTTCGCTTTTCGTTAATTTTGGTGACGGGGGGGGTGGGGGTGGGGAATGCGGTACATCTTGCATTCACTGTAGATTTTGTGGTTTAAAAAAACGGTGCGCATTATATTGTGGTTCATGGGTTTTTTTTTGGAATAAACATTCAAAGTGGGGGGTGCGCATTATACACCGGTGCGCATAATACATGGGAAAATACGGTAGTCATTCATGATTCTCCTTTGCTGAAAATATTTTACATTGCCTAATAACGAAGTCCGTATCATTAAGTATTGTAACACGTATCATCATGTGACCCATGTGTCGGGGTATGCATCATAACAAGACCAACCTCTATCAATACACCTCTGATAGTTGCGTAGATGTCTTAGACAATTCTCATGTGATTGCTGGATTAGTGTTACATCTAACATATTGTATTGCAGTCTGTCACACAGTAATTATTAAAGGGACTATGATGCCATTGCTTCCATTTAATAAATCTGATAAATATTACACATTAAATACATGTTCTTGTTTAGACAATTCTCATGTGATTGCTGGATTAGTGTTACATCTAACATATTGTATTGCAGTCTGTCACACATTAATTATTAAAGGGACTATGATGCCATTGCTTCCATTTAATAAATCTGATAAATATTACACATTAAATACATGTTCTTGTTTAGGGGGAGGGACGTAGCCCAGTGGTAAAGTGCTCACTTGATGTGCGGTCGGTCTGGGATCGATCCCCGTCGTTCCAGCCAGTGCACCACGACTGGCATATCAAAGGCTGTGATATGTGCTATCCTGTCTGTGGGAAAGTGCATATAAAAGATCCCTTGCTGCATTAGAAACAATGTAGCGGGTTTCCTCTGATGACTATATGTCAGAATTACCAAATATTTGATATCCAATTAATGAATCAGTGTGCTCTAGTGATGTTGTTAAACAAACCAAACGTTTGTTTTTGTTTACAATATCGGTGTTTCTTGTCGTCCTAATGTTTGTACACACTAGCTCAAATTTCATTTTACTTCGGACTAGTAGTTGTATTTTTTAACTCGTCCTTCAGAATTTTTATTGGCAAGTGGGCGAGTACTTTCTGCACCCCTGTATTAATGTGAAATGTTGAGTTTGGCAGTCCAGTTACACAGACCCATCCCCCAAATGTATGGTTTTTTGTACTACGGGATATAAATAAAGGTAACAATATGGCTTATGCACTAAACTAGACTGGCCCCTCCATTAGAGATCGTGCCTCCCACTCAGATATTATTCCTACATGCCTGTTACATGATGATAGTTTACTATGATGTTTCATATGAAATGTTCTGTGTTCCAGCCCATCACCTGCAAAGTGAAGCACAAAAACGGCTCTGTAGATAAAATCACACTGAACCATTCTATGAATGAAGGACAGATAGCGTGGTTTCGTGCGGGCAGCGCCTTGAACAGAATGGCCGAATTGTCCAAGTGAATCCAGTTGACGAAAGCTTGATTCCTGATGTGTGGAATTTTCACATGCAGCTGTTGTCAGAATAGAGAACAACAAATATTAGTGCACGTTTTGTGTGTTATTATTAAAAAAGAAAAGGAAAAGAAGTGAAAGTTGTGATAGACGTAATCATATTTTATAGACGGTCTTGCACCACACCAGTGTACATACACATCAGTTTTAACCTAGATTTCTTTACTATTGTTTTGTTTTAAAAGTACAGGTTTATCTTTTGTTATTTTATTATGTATGTGTGTGACAAGTTGGGCATTCTGTCTTGGCATATCGGTGAACTCAGAAAAAAACTTTTTAGCCCAGATTTGTCTCGGAAGTGACAATGGACTGTTGATAGGAAATGCTCAAATGAATAGAGTATATATTAAGTTATTTAACCTTTATTATTTTCAAATATTGTCTGTTGTTTTATTTATATATTTTTAAGTCATAGGAACAAGTCAAATATCTGCATACAGTTTTTTATTAATCCAGTGAATGGGGCATTATTAGTCTGTGTATATTTTGTGTGGATGAGATGAGTGTGAAAATGTTGGGACTTGTGGTTCCATGTTAACTATATCGTGTCTTACCTCAACTATTTACACAATATGGGCTAATGGACACAAATGTGTCTGAAACCAGATCTTGCTCTATGTAGAGGATGTGTTTGACTAAGCAACTTATTATCCACTGGACAGTTTTAGTTAGATTACTATCTGGACAAAATTCACTCCAAGGTTTTCCAGACAGCATCATTGTCTACAGTAATTGCAGATAGGTGTCTTGTTTTGTTTGTCTACAGTGTTATTACTCTGTGCTTTGAAATTAATCAAAAGGGTTTTCATAAAGTTGATATCTAGGCTGTGACAGTGCCTCCATGCATTTAGGTATTGTTATTGGTGATGATCCAGATAATCAAGTTCACTGAGTGTTGGTTGCTTGACCCGTTTAATAAATTAATATTTTTTTTATAGATTGTAGAAGACATTTGAAACGGCTCTGTGTGTAGGATTTTGTTACATAGATCAGTAGGAATCCCGTTGGTTGCATCTTTGTCTGTCCCTCCTTCACAAAGTAAAAAGGCGAGATATAGGTGTTATTTTTCCAGCGGGGGAAAATGCTGTCAACTTTTGCATTAAAGTGAAACGCTAAAGTTTCGTGTTTAAATCAGTTTCTCCAAACTATAAGTCGTAGGTCACTGGGCCCAATTTCACAAAACATAGTAAGCCTAGTTTTGCACATAAACATAAATCTATGACTAAACCACAATTTTTATTACCACCTTAGTACAACAAATATAGTTAAAAGTATACTATTTCATTTTCTTTTGTCCTTAAAATGCTCCATCTTCTGTAATGATGTAAAAAAACAAATTCAAGAAATAGATGCGAAATACACATGCCTGGTATAACTACTAGTCGCAGACGTAAACTAATGTTTTGTGAAATAGGCCCCTGGTTTATAGTGTACCTATGGATGTTCATAAGTGTACTTTTATGGTAGGCAAGACATTTAATTCCATGGGATTTGTTCAGAAAATACGCACAATCGATGGGCTCCAAGGTAGTGTGTGCACCACCTCACTTGTAGTATGTAGTATACTGCTTATTTACAACATATCCATTGAACAGTTCTTTTGAGTTTGTTTTTATTGAAATGATGCACTGAGCAAAATTTAACAATTTGTATTTATATATAGATATATACTTTACTTACTGCTAAGGATATAATAACCTGGTAAGAAATATGCATTGTAATTGTTGGTCTTTACAAGACCAGTTTAATGACTGGGATTTTCACTTAATGAGTACAGTCTTTAGGTTACATTTCAGTTACATACTTGATTTAGTCAGCTGGTAAGAAATATGCATTGTAATTGTTGGTCTTTACAAGACCAGTTTAATGACTGGGATTTTCACTTAATGAGTAGTCTTTAGGTTACATTTCAGTTACATACTTGTTTTCTACTCAAACTGGTCACCTGCATTTAATATCGTATACACCATCTATTTTGGAAGATTTTTATTTTTTATTTTTAATGATTTCACTGAAATACAATAATCTACGGAATCTATGACAAATGAGGAATCTATATGACAAAGGCTGCTTGCTTGAGAAATCCAGTGGTGGCCATGTTTACATCATAGAACTTTTCGTAACCACATTCATATTCAGTATAACCAATGCCACTTTACAACATTGCAAATATTATTCAAATATATATAATATAAATGTTTGCATTATTAAGTTTGGATTACTGTGGAATATAAGGAGAGAAAAAAAATTGAAATTCCCAGATTGTTATTTTTTTCTTTTATGGAAAAGAGATCTGAGAAATCATAATCAGAGAAATCTTAATCCGCATTTTATTTGGGTATCAAACTACTTTCCTAATACTCTACCGTGAATTTATATTTTTAAAATTTCAGTGTTTCGCCTCGTGATATTACAGGTAGACAATAGTATTACAGGTAGACAATATTAAAGGGACTGTCCCAAGTGTGTTGCCATTGTAAATTGCTTACGAACACAATTTGTTTTTACTAACTTCAATTGCTCTGTATTAAATGTGTTTGTGAATGTCCTAGTGTTTATACTAGGTCAAACTTCATATTATTTCCCAATATATATTTTTTTTTTGTATATTTCATATGAAATTATTGGGATACCAAATCCAGTTTGGGCTATTTGCAAAGATTAGGACAATCAGAAACACATTGAATATACAGATATTCTAAACAAGAATATGTATTTAGTATGTACCTTTATTCGTGAAAAGATTTTATTAGTCGGAAATATCTTAAAATTGCAGCAAACTTTGGACAGTCTCTTTCATATATTTAGTGTTGTGTGGTTGCCGTGTCTTTAACTATAATACAGTATTCAACTCGCCTCTTGCAGTTGTTGATTTTAAATTAGCTAGTACATGCATGTACATTTTGTGGACATACATGTATCTTCACAACAGCAAGTCAGTGAAAGTTTAGATGTTAACTTATTGCCAATGGTGATACTTGAATGTAGGCGTTTTAAGTTAAATTTTATTTTAGTACAGAGTGCCAACATAGTCTTATTTATTTTCTCTGAAACCATTAGTCTCAGTTTTACAGATTTGCTACCTGAGTATCATTTTTAAACATGTCAGTATTTAAATCACGAGAATAAAATTTTATAAAGATGTGTGACTTTTTCATGCCTGTTAGTGGAGTGCAGATTGTACAAACAAAATCTGTATTTTCTCTGATCAGCAACATTAGAAGCAGTGTTGTGCAGCACTTGACCTATTAAAGGCAGAATCGTATAGATTGAGAGCTGAAATATACACTGGATATTCCTCTTCTGCTAGCCTAATGTTCACTACGACAAGCCTTGCAAACATTTTAAGAATTTATTTTATTATATATTATATATTTTCAAGCAGCTTTTGAAGAGTTAATTTCCATTTACGTCGTTGAGAAAAACATTGCATGAAGCAGTTTTAACATGTTCAATGGACGTGGATTGTTTTGACAGAAAAAATACTGTCTCATTGTAGAGTTCTACCAACATCAGAATACCTTCACTGCTATCTCTAAAACCTGGAAATTGGCATTTATTATATTTTAGAAATTATTAGGCCTTGCTATCCTGACTTTGAGCAAACCTTAAGTTTTTTAATAAAATCACTAGAGGACTTTGATTTATTAATCATGTACACATATTAATAAAAACATACCCATACCTGACTCTTCTGAAATCGAGCCAAAATTATTCCTATGACCTTATTTGCTGGCTACAACAATGTTACAAACTAGTTACGAGAACAGTACATTTTTATATATATATATAAATATTAATTCTGATGCAATATTACATAATAAATCGGCAACATTTTGCAATTGTGTGGAGAATTGTAGCAAAACCTCCATCAATGGGGTAGTTTTAAAATGTATGAAATGCACATCTTCATCACAAATGAAACCCAGGTTGTAGAATAGTTCCTAGTTTTCTATAATATAAAAAAAACCCAAAAAGCCTCCCGCTACCAAAATGACAGCTCAAGAAAAATTGAATGTGCTGTCAAAAATAACTAATATTTTGAACAGAAAACAACACAGGCAGTTTTTTTCTTATAGATTTATGATCATACATAGCGGTATGGTACAAACAAATTGATGTAAAAAGTCATTAAAAAATGATTTATAAATTGCACGAAGACTCAATACTGACAACCGAGATCACACATATTTACATTTGTGTCACAGAACATACTATACCATATTTACAGGTAGACTGTAAATGATCTCCAACCAGACTAGCACAGCCCTTATCAAGGAACCTTAAAGTAGTATTGTAAACTGACTGCGAGTGTGTTCTGTATTGTGATTGGTTAATTATTCTTTTTCCGGGATCAAACAGACAATAACACCTGGAAAGTTGATGTCATTTTCTAATGACGTCATTAGCAGTTGGAAGAGACGAAGTTGAGATTCAAGGGTCTACAGTTAGATTGTAGACCGGTATTTTTTCAAGAAATACCAAATATACAGTTAGTTCCATAGAAAAACGATTCAGTTTACAATGGACATAACCATATGGAGTTTTTAGATTTGCGGGTGTTATGGTCTATTTGATGACCGCAAATGTTTTAATTTTGACCTCAGGCTAACACCTTCAGTCAAAAATTACATTTGCGGGATCAAATAGACAATAACACCTGCAAATCTAAAAACTCCATATCGTTATCTCGTAAGTGTAGCAGTACACTCTAATGATTTACATGTATTAGATGGTTCTGGTGTAAGGAACATTGTCCAAATTCCACACTGCCTCGCATAGTGGTGCAACAAGAATGGGTTCTTAGCCATTAACGAACACCATTTCAAATTCCAGTAGAGCTCCCCGATTAATTGGTCATTGGCTATTGGATGTCAAACATTTTGTAATTCTGACAAGTAGTCAGGAAACCCGCTACATTATTCCATTAATAGCAAGGGATCTTTTATGTGGACATTTCCCAATCGTATGTTATGGGGCACTGGTGGATACGGAAAACCCCCAATCAGAGAACGGGTCCACCAAGGGGGAATTGTTTTTCAACAAGAGAAAATCAAGGTTGAGGTACTGTCTCTTATTGTTCAACAGAAGGGTGTGTGCTAGGTTTAGAAAGGTTGGTAAACACTTTTAGAATTAATGAACTCATCCTGAAAAGAACACAGGCTGAATTTATGAAGCTCGTTATTCTTAAATTCGGTTTGGCCAATTTTCTGAAAAATTTCAAGTCAATTTATACAATTCAAAACATAGTTTGCTAACCTGGTTTTGATATAATGAGCTGTGACTATTTATACTAAAAACTATATGTAAAGACAATTCTCTCAGTTGAAATCAATATAATTATTTTGGCACAAGTAGATCGACAAAGGTGAGACACTAGCAGTACATGGCTGGCCGTAAATGATCCGAGTCCAACAGTTAGATGACCTACACCTGTAGTTTATTGTTTGTAGGATACAACATGAGAAATCAGAAAATTAAATACACTGTCATATTCTCTTATCGTGGCTACAACCACTCAGCACTATATGCAGGGAACACTTTGTTTAGTTTCACTTCATGATTAGCTATGAAAGTTTCAGAGATTGCTACACACTTCTAAAATGTTAAAACAGTTTTTTAAGTTATCGGCAACTGTTGCTAACTATATTTCTAAAAAGAAAATGTTTCCTAACATTTAGACCTATGAACTTATAATGCTAATTTCACTTTCTGGGTAGGTTTTTTTTATGTTCATCAGGGTATGAAAAAAAAAATCTTCCGCAAACTGTTTGCAGATGATTTGTTTTTTTGTTTTTTTTACATTCCCTGATTAACATAACAGACAATCCTTATAATTAAATTTAAACCAATAATAACACTAAAAGTTCATATTTTATTTTGAATTTTTTTTGTTGGTTCCTAAACAACGTTTAATAAGACAAAGAACTAATATATAGTGACTTCATCAGATTTGACATTCCCCGATGACATTATTTTTCACATTCATCCAAAAATGAACAAATTTCCATTACTATGGCAAGTTTTCTATTTTACACGTAGTTCCTGCCTACTGAAATAAAATAGCTTAGATTAACCCACCAGAGCTTACAGCACATATATAAAGCCGGAAATGGAATGAGGGAAGCTTTAGTATTATTTTAGCCTACCCCAGGTATTAATTAACTAATGTCACCTACCTAGTCCAAAATTCTCTGATGGACTTCTCCGCAGCTTATAATTTTATGCATGTACATGTAGGTTAAACATTATAGCAACAAGAGTTTCAACAGGTCTTAATTTTCAAATCCAGTTATTTGTGAAAATACGTCATTGGTTAACTTATCATATTGTATTCAATGCATTTGTTTTTGCCTTGCAAAGTATAGCTGATTTTGTAATGAAGCTCTTATTGACATCTGTACAATTACGGAGAATGGTACAATTTACTCTTTTCATTTGTTCCGAGCAGGCTAATACTAAAATACACATCTGATGTGGATTTTTTCATATTTTGATTAGCACAGACAGAAAGATGTCCCACAGGGACTTCAATGAATTGTGTATCTCCCATCACTTGTAGCACTTTTACACAGAAAAAACAAATAAAAAGACTGTTAATATCGTTACACAGACGAACACTGACAATAAGACGATTATGGTTCCTGATGAATATGTACAATGATCACAGACTTGGCCAAGGCATAACGTTTCATATGATCTCATACATCTTTAACAACAGCTTCCTGAGACCACCAACCTCCACGTCCAGGTATATGAATGACACGATTATCTACCCGACTACAATTAAGTACACCAAGATGATACGCTACTGAACACTGAAATCACCTTCATGTTTGTTCTTTGTTGACATGTTGCAGTCTTCATTAACTTTCCAGACAAGTTCCATAAATTACTCATCTTGAAGCAGATTTCCGTGAAAAAAAAATCCACATCTAGATTATTATGATTGTGGCATCAGTGATCATCATTTGTAGCACTGTTGTACTTGGCAGGGTTAGCTTTGCCACTCGACAAATTTGCCATTTAAAAAACTAAATTTTATTTTAATTTGGCTAAATAATTTTAAATAATGATTTATATTTTCTTTGAAAATAATTGTGCTTAAGCAATTTTTAATGTTTAATATCAATAGTAAAGTTTGTTTTATTTAAAGACGCCACTAGAGCACACTGATTTTTTTATCTTATCATCGGCTATTGGACGTCAAACATATGGTCATTCTGACAGGTTTTTTTTAGGAAACCCGCTGTCACCACATAGGCTACTCTTTTACGACAGGCAGCAAGGGATCTTTTATTTGCGCTTCCCACAGGCAGGATAGCACAAACCATGGCCTTTGTTGAACCAGTGGTTTACATCTACCCATTGAGCCTTGCGGAGTACTCACTCAGGGTTTGGAATTGGTATCTGGATTAAAAATCCCATGCCTCGATTGGGATCCCAGCCTGTAAACCGATGGCCTAACCACAACGCCGGTTTTAATAACAATAGATAATTTGGTGATTTTCTGCTCACCCGACATTCCAGAATATGTGAATAACTTGACTGTATGTTTGGTCTCTCCTTGAATATCTTCAAGTCTAAGGTTACAGCACATTCGCTGCAATCTTATTTAGACTAGAGTATCCACATTATTTTTCCAACTAACACACAATTCTTCAATATCCTTTGTATGCAGTCTCTAATCTAGGTCAAATAAAAATGTATTAACTTGCCATTTTATCAAAGTACATCATAATTTTAACTGGCATTTCTTGGAATTAACTGCCATTTGTATACCATATTAGTTTATTTGCTGGTTCATGCTATTCCAAATGTATGTTTCATTTCTTTATTAACTGGTTATTCGTGCAGCAAGACATTTAATTGCTGGATCTGCAAAAACCACTCTGTATTATATCTGGCATCACTTGTAGCATTCGATCTGCAATTCTCTTTTTTTGGCATACTTTTCGTGCTGCATAACTTGTAGCTTATTTAAAACTGTATAGTTGACACAGCACAACTTGACTGCATGCTATAAGATGAACAATAAGAAAATGTTCAGTAATCTCCACAAGGTCATGATTTTCTTATGCAAACAGAGGTAAATGTATGCTCGGTAATTATTAGTCCATGTAGGAGGGCGGCAGCTATTTTCAGTGGATGCTTCATCCAGTCGCTGCCTACTTTTCATATTTTTAGTTAAACACTCCACCGTACTCAGTACATATATAGCCACCTACTTTTGTCAAACAGCCTTTTATTTTTCAAAGATAAAAAACACCCTGCAAGCTACACCCTTTTCGTAACATGTAATACATCCCGACTGTGACTAGTCAAACGTATTATTGGAAATGTACCGTGTGAGCTCCACACTTTCACCGTGACGTGGCTAGAAATGAGGTAAACACACTTTGCTGGCAAACAGCTGCGACACAACAGTTATCCACAGAGCAAGAACGAAAAATATGTATGAGATTCCAACACGGAAATTGTTTGGGAGCTGATAGGCCTCCCCTCCGATCTGGTCCATGTCAAAACCAATGGGGAAAATCACAGCTGCCAAGCAGAACAAGATCACTGAAAGAAATGAAAAGAGTAAATATTAAAATAGATTTTTATGAAATATGTAACAATACATATTTTAAGTAGCTATTAATGAGTTATTATTAAATTGCATGTTATTTCATGTTTAGTAGGACACAAAGACCAATTAATATTAAATAATTACTATCAATAGTATCATGTACATATAATATCTACTAAACCTTTTTCAACACGAATATGAAATAAATAACTGCATGTATCAATAAACAAATGGAGGGTAAAAAGTTGGTGGGCACTCTTCCACATAAATTAACATGATGCCACACGATTTGAGTGCCTCGTACATGAGTAGCTAATTGACATAACAACATAACAATTTCATCTGTTGATATGGAAAAAAAGAAAGACATGTTTTATTTAAAGCCGCACACCCTAGTTCCATCCAGCGAAAATAAATTATAATTTAGTTAATCTACAAACCTGTAACACACTTAGATCACGTTTTTATCAAATGGAGTGAAAAAGCAGGTTTTATATCGATAAATACCATGGGAATCCCCATGTCCCAATTGCTTGAAATAATTTTGAAAGTTAGTATTCTGATGTCACCGGTAGATGTCGCTCGAAGCACAACAATGCCTACGTCACGACAAATTTCACAGAGTGCGCACAGACTTGGGGTGCGTTCTTTTCACCTCTCCTGGACATGTTCCAACTGTTCTGTCCTGGTTGTATCCCCTCTCCAGATATCGTAAGACTTAGCAAAATTATTGGTTTTAAGGGTTTGTAACGTTTTGTATTGAGACACTTACTTGTCTGAACTTTATTGTTACTGAAAATGTTCACGAACTGTGAAGAAAAATCTCACAAATGAACAACAACAAATCGGATGTTAATTGCGCGAACCGTGCACGAGAAAAAAACCGAACCAAAATGATAACGGTCACGTGATATACCAACGTCTGTGACATTAAAAATAGATTGGACCTCGCTTGCTTAACGGTTTTTTCTCGACAACATGTTTTGTGAAAAAATGCATTTCGTGGTTTTACAAACATCAGGATTACCAAAAAGCACTTCAGGTGAATGGAAATGTGTATTCTAAATAATAAAATGTAAGTAAAGTGCAATTTTATTTGTGAAAAATGGGGTTTAATAGCGAAAAACAACGCCATAATGGTTAACAAATAAACGTAACTAGGGTGTGTCCCTTTAACGATGCACTCAACACATTTTATTTACAGTTATATGGTGTCAGACATATTATGGTTAAGGACTACACAGATATTGAGAGAGGAAACCTGCTGTCGCCACTTCATGGGCTACTCTTTCCGATTAGCAGCAAGGGATCTTTTATATGCACCATCCCACAAACAGGACAGCACATACCACGGTCTTTGATGTACCAGTTGTGGTGCACTGGCTGGAGCGAGAAAACTGTTGATATGCAGTCAATTATTTGTGTGGCTATTCTCACATGAGGCACTCGTTTCATGTGGTTTATTGAAAAGACAGTGTAACTAGATTTAACCAGAATATTTAATTTTCATTCAAATGCAGTTCTACAGAGCTGAAACTATATTTGATACAATTGACTATAGTCCTTCCCACAGGGAATGCTTTTTTCTTAAGTATGGAATTTACTATAAGTTATCTTTTTCTGAGCCGATTGTTTTCTAAATTTCACACAATTTTTTTTATTTCTTTTGTTATTTCCCAAACACTTTTACTTTTCTTCTTATATGACACACCAAACTGAAATTATTTACAAAAAACATTTTTGTAGGAGGATGGGACAGACTACAGCTGTGGCAATGTTCACATATATCAAAGTCCAAGATATCCGACGTAGAAATATTTGTCACAGGCCAACTACCCCATCCCAATTCTGCCATATGCGTAGGACTGCTTTTTAGTAACACATGCAGCAATGTGTTTTTCCACATCTGCATTTCCGAAAGGGGATTACTGAACAAAATATTACATTGTCATTAAGTCGAAAGTAAATTCTTCACGTTATGTCACCGCAATTACAAACTTGAATGTGCTGAATACCTGTGCACAGAATCGCGTATATGTAAATGCACTGTATCGATAAACGTGCAAGAAAGCGCATTAATAGATAGCGGGCCTTAGCCAGACACATACTTGCAACAAATCCCAACCAGCGTGCAAACTTCATGACTCGATACTCCCAGTAGGACATCCCAAGGAGGATGATGGTGATGCTGATACAGAGTATACCCAGAACGACACAGATGAAGGTGAGCAGCCACTCTCCACGGACTGGTTCCGGGGTGAAACATATTGTCGGGCGACCGTAGATCGTCAGACAGGTCTGCAACAAGCCGATGTAAGTATCACCTGCAACAAAGAAAAGCATTTTATTGGAAAACACTTTTAAAAGCTGATGATCATAGATCTTGATAAAAAAAAAAATCAATTTCACTAGAAATGACCAGAAAAACACTTCAGTTGCCAAAATTGCTTTAAGTAATTTGTAAATTAAAAATATATATATATAAAGTAGTAATAAATTTTTTTATTTAGTGGGAATATTGTACATGGTCTAATCTGTTGGTATTCTTGTAGATATATTCAGAATTCTTCATTTTAATGAGTTATAATACAAAACAATATTTCTATGCCTGTTAAAAATAACAAGTGCACTTGAAAGGGACATTCCTGAGTTTGCTGCATTGTAAGATGTTTCCGACTTATAAAATATTTCTACGATTGAACTTGTTTAGAATATCAGTGTCTGTATATTCAATATGTTTCTGGTCATCTAAATATTTTAGGAAATAAAATGAAATTTTACCTAATACAAATATTAGAATGATCAGAAACACGTTTAATATACAGCGCAAATATTTTATGCAGAAAAATATATTTGATATATAATTAGTTGGTAAAAAGTCTCTGTTAATCCATAACATCTTGAAAAATTGCAGCAAACTCAGGAATGTCCCTTTAAGTGTCATAACCTGTCAAATTTCCAGACTATATTCTAAAACAGTTTCTTAATGTCTAACATTGGTTTTCAAATAAAATTTTGAAAAGCAAAGATTCATAAAATGGCTTTGCATCAGATTATCGCTTTACCTCCAATTTCGGATACAATCCAGTTTGGCATGGCCAAGCTTGTCACAGCAAATATGTCAGCCGCAAAAAACAATGCCCCTGAAATAATACTCAGCTTATCCATGGCGATTTTGTGTAAATAACTTTTAACAGTCTGACTTAATTCGATTATTCACTCAGAATGATAACAGCCATAGATGCAAGCCGACCATAGCTTGCTATCTACATGCTAATGCAATCAGATGTTTGGCATTTTGACACAAAAACAAAAACACTTTCTCAGTATCCGACAAAACGTCAACCATGTTGGAATAGCGACATCTATCGGAGTAAGGAAGGGAAGATAACTCCCAGTGGTAAAATCGCAATATTTATTTATAGAAGGTACACCACAAATCGCACCGTTAATTACTCGTTATAGAAGGTTGTATACAACCAATGGCACCGTTAATTACTCAATACAATTTCTGTCTGAATATATACTGTGAAAAATAAAAGAGAGGCCTACGTGACTACTAATTTACCACGAAGATTTTTAGTCAACCACCTCAAAACCAGATCACCCCCTCCCCATTTTACTGTTATATAAGTAGCAGTATACTATGGTACAGACAGAAAGAAAGAAAGAAATGTTTTATTTAACGACACACTCAACACATTTTATTTACGGCTATATGGCGTCAGACATATGGTTAAGGACCACAGATTTTGAGAGGAAACCCACTGTCGCCACTACATGGGCTACTCTTTCCGATTAGCAGCAAGGGATCTTTTATTTGCGCTTCCCACAGGCAAGCTAGCACAAACCATAGCCTTTGTTGAACCAGTTATGGATCACTGGTTGGTGCAAGTGGTTTACACCTACCGATTGAGCCTTGCGGAGCACTCACTCAAGGTTTGGAGTCGATATCTGGATTTAAAATCCCATACCTCGACTGGGATCCGAACCCAGTACCTACCAGTCTGTAGACCGATGGCCTAACCACAACGCCACCGAGGCCACACACCTGGGCCCCCATTCCAAGATAACTATCGTATGCATTTAAGTGGTCTTAGCACAAAAAGATAACTTCGTGGAATGGGGCCTCCCCCCCGTGTTATATATCAAATGTATGACGTGTGCTTTCATCTTGGAGTAAATGATTGGACAGGGGCATGTTAAAGAGTTTGTTGCCATCATTGTTTCCATCTAATAAAATTGTGAAGTCTAATGTCTTTTAAAATCACGTAATAAATAGAGATTCTTGTTTCGAATATCAGTGTTTGTAAAGTTTTTGGTTGACCTAATGTTTGTATGTAACCCAAACTGGATTTGGTCTCCCAATAATTTTATGTGTGAAAAAAATCTATATTACAAAATAAAATGCAGTTGAACAATTTTTTACAATTACATATGTATATCTCTTAATTGTTCACCTTGAAGAAAAAAAAAAAAAAGAGCCATAAAATGTATTAATTCATCATTGAAACGAACACCTTTTAAAAATACCTGGCAATGCTTATGGGTTAAGACCACAGAATGTTAAATGTCATGGCAGTAGTTACCATAAAATCCATTAAAAAACAACACACAGTGAATTGAGAAATGGTTTTATTGTTTGTCACTGTTTGTTGCACAAGTTAGGTCTGAGAATGGTGTAACCATATATACAAACCACCACCATTTACATAGAATATCACGCTGGCTCAGTTGGCATCAGGTCTCGTGTGACACAAACATAAATACACAATAAAAGTTTAAGGGAATAAAAATTGGCTTAAATATAAAATAAAGCTGAACTATATTCCTGTGGTATCTTGCTTAATATTTATTAGTGATATACTGAGTTACAAATGATAAAAGGCAACAGACAGGCAGATGAACAGACAGACAGACAGACAACAGAAGAAAGGCACAGCATAAAATCAATCTGATTAAAATTAGTTCTTACTGATCACCGTCTCCATTTGAGGATCAAAACAAAACCAAGATTAGACCATGAAAATACTGCCGACATAAATAGGCCAATGACTGTTCATGACCAAAGGTCACCAGAGACTAGTCTACAAAACATGGGAGTTCAAACTTAAGATTAGGATTGGAAACTACATGTATTTTTGATGTGCAAGTTTGTGCTAGGGTGTCGTTAAACATTCATCATTCATTCACAAGATTTTATTAAAGCCTTGATCATAAAATCAAACACCCTCAGTGAACCCATTCTCTGATTGGCCTTTTCTTCCTATCCCAAACCGTACCTGACGACTGATATATCGAAATCTGAGGTATGTGCTGTCCTATCTGTGACAAAGTGAATATAAAAGATCCCATGCTACTAATGAAAACTTGTAGTGGGTTTCATAAATGTTTGACATCAATAGCCGATCATTAAGAAATCGATGTGCTCTTGTGGTGTCATTAAACAAAACACTATTTAACTTATTTATTTTAGTTATTGTGTCTAAACTAAAGTGTTCTAAGCATTGGGCACAGATACAAAATGACTTTGGCTCAAGTCAGACCTACTAATGGAGACGAGGAAGAGGGGACAGTAATACTGGTTTTAACCACACTTAGCAGGAGATGCACAACACCAAAGTAATATCTTGTGGTCTAGAAGTAAACTAGACCTTCAAATAACACAGGTATCTAGGTCTTATACTAAAATGGCTGCAAGCTCCATGGCTACCCAGCCCTCTTGTTTGACATAATGAATCTTCGGTCATTATATAAATACACATGTAGTTAAAATATTTTGCCATGGTTCATATTGTTGGTTTGTAACATCAAACACATTGTCACTTACAAGGTTTTATCCTCCTCCTGAACAAGACTGACACATTCAGCAACATTTCTCAAACAATAATATTATTACAATGTTTAGTCCCAGTTCTTAAGTGGACTATTTGTATATTACAATTCACAGCTTTAAAAAAAGAAAAAGAAAAAAGAGCTTATTTCAAGTTTTTGAAGCTAAAATGAACTTCGCTAAATTTCTTCAAGTTAGTGACAAGTCTGAAGTTAAACCTGCATTAGCATACTTCCACTACTGTACAAAAGAAATGAGCAAAGATCTGAATAAATAACTTACAACACAGTTATATAGTTCCGAGTCTTTGTAGTGCATAATGTTCGATGTAAATGCCTGTGAAAACAGCCCATCCATACCAATATTAACTTACATGCACAGATGTATCAACTGTTCATGGATGTTGAACAAAATGTGCTTAATTTGCAAACACAATGTAATGGCTCAAACCTGAGTTGACAAGATTTGATTAACGTGGACTAATACTCAATTCTATCCAGTATGACAAATACATAAGCCTACTGGGTATATTATATATGTACACCTGCAAAACATACACATGTACTTATATCCATGTAATATCCTCAATAACAATAGTCCATTGTTGTAATTAACATTTTTAGAAGGAAAATATCAACATATATAACTAAACCTACCTAGGAAATCCAACAATTGGGACCTACATTATTATTTTTGTGCGTATATCCACATACGATTCAAGTAAACTGTCTTAGGCACAAATTCCAACTGTCTGTAATCTGTGTACATAATTCATAATGAATACAATGATCATAATTATGTGTACACGCATATGTCACACCCTAAAGAGTAGGGCCTCCACAAGTCCAAAAAATAGGATTCGAGTAGTCGAGGGTCAAAGTCGACCCAGACCCGATATGACACTTACACCCTAAAGAGTAGACTAAGGGCCTCCACAGTCCAAAAAATAGGATTCGAGTACTCGAGGGTCAAAGTCGACCCAGACCCGAGTACCTGACACTTACACTAGATGATAATGAGACTATATATATTAGACTAAGGAATAAAAGTACACTAGCATTATGCATCATAATTCCAGCATTAAAAATGGATGTGAAATCATGCCATTGTATTGGCATTCCACATATTCAACTTTTGTTACCCCTACATGTCTCATAGCCCTATAATGTAACCGGAGGCAAGCAAAATTACATTATTTTTAAAAATATAATTAAACAAGTGCTTTTTTTCCCCACGGGTACTAGAGTCCTGTGAATGGACTCGTCTTGCTAGACTGCCCGTGCCCCAGTACTCATGGAGACCCTACTACGGAGAAACATAAATGGAATCTACTCCACCTATATGTACACTGTTACCGATTACACATCATGGATTACGTCTACGTATACCTATACAGATTATGGAATTTGCACCGTAGGCATATAGCTTAGCTATTTGAGATGTCTATCTGGGACAGGGATTGTTTGCTAGTTACTAGAGGTTTGTGAAAGAGAAGTCGGTGTAGTGACCTGACTGTGTTAGAGCTGGTCTTGGAATACAACCATAGCTCTTACCAGTCAGACTGTATCAACTCTATGGAGCTGCATTATAATGCCACAGAAACCAGTAACCTATAAATAATGAGGCTTCTTTGTATAAACATGTTAAAATGTATTGTGTCCATAGAAAAACTGTCTGTACAGAATGGACTGAAACAAAAACTTTTGAGGTATATTTTAATGCATTTATCAAGGGGGGGGGGGGGGGGGGGGGAGGACCATAATAAAAATCTCAAAATTGGTTGTTAATACAAAGTGTCCTTTATAGATGTTTATCCGAATTAGTAACCACAACCAATGCATTATTTATTAAAATGCAAAATATGTTATCAATATATGATGACTGTTAAGTTAACTGACGAGTAAAGTATGGAATGAGGATGATAATAAATTAAGACATACATGTAAGTGCTTTAGATGAGTAAGAACAACACTGCACAGCAAGTTTTAACAGAAACTGTCTATGATACATAGCATACTGAAGTGTGGTTTACCTATGTTATGTAACTTTAGTAAATACACTAGATATGCAACACACAGGTGTGACATACAAGGTTACTAATCAAACAATATAAATCATTAAATATTAGTGATGCTGAAATTTAGCAAGACCAAATTTTCCATCCAGAATAAATGCTAACTAAAACAAAGTGATTATTTCATCTAGGGCCAATGCTGTACATATACATCTTTCGGTCTGTATCATCTTTAGACCTTTTAGAAATTATTTGCAATAAGCAGAGTATTCCAGACTGTACAACAACAAGACCGTTATATGAAATAACACCACATCATTTCACAAATGAATCAGTCAGTCAGTTAGTAAGCCAGTCAGTCAGTTAGTAAGCCAGTCAGTCAGTTAGTAAGCCAGTCAGTCAGTTAGTCAGTCAGTTAGTAAGTCAGTTAATAAGTCTGTCAGTCAGTCAGTAAGTCAAACAGTCAGTTAGTAAGTCAGTCAGGACTGTTTTTTCTTTTCTTTTTGTTCTTTTTTAAATGAATATGCAACTTGTAAATCAAGGCAGATCTACTTTTTGTCAAAATTGAGTTAAGAGTATATTTGTCACTTATTACTAGGCCCAAAATTTTAGTAAATAAATGTACTCGTACGTATGTTAGAGATTAGACTAACTTACGAAAAGTTAAGAATAATTCAGTCAAACAGAGGCACACTGAGCACGCTATACTCTCTTTATTGGTAATTAAAAAGCCAAGCCAATTATAGTAAAACAGGACATTTAAAATCATGTAAAACTGATTTGTCACATTTAGAAATAAAAAGTGGGCTGTAAAAAAAAGAAAAGAAAAGAAAAGAGGTCAATGCTATTTTCACGAGTAGTAAAGTATATTTTAAAGGATTGTCCTTAAATCTTTTCACTCACTAATATTTAATGATTTACAGGATGACACACACCAAAATAAAAAACAACAAAAACATTTGTTGAATGTGATAGCATGTTTTGATTAGATAAGAAATCAAAAGTCAAAGACAAAAGGTTATGCTACATGACACCACAATGACATACCAACACAGTGTGGTATTAACATTAGTAATAGATGTCAAGAGAATAGTACACTCATTTTTAAACTTGTATTTACACAGTATACAATGTATACGCACAGTTTTTAAGTCACACAGACTCCCATAAATATTTGACAATAACAAATTATGAAACATGATATAACAATCTTTTAACCTGGTGGTAATATGGTTACCACAGAAAAAAAAGGCAACTGAAAAGTGAAGATGAAAAAAAAAATCTCATTAAAATTCTTTTGTTTAAAGTTTATCAACTTTTATATTTAAAACTTATTCTTGTGTTTACAATTTATGAATTTTTATTTTGTTTTCCATTAAACTTGTTTACTTCTTTTTAGTACCCTATTTACTTTTGTTAAAATCATTTGCCCTATCTTGTCCAAAGAATGATTTTCTTAAAATGAATATCACCGATCCATGTAAAATTAAGAAAATGTGTTTTCTCTTTTCATATTTAACCTGACCTCCAACATATGTGCATTCATTCCTGCTTACCTTTTCCCATGGACTGGTCTGAACAACCCAACATCCATTTAAATAGTTGTAAGCTTCCAAACAGAACTTTATTCAAGTTCAGACCATAGTTTAATGACATGAGGTACATGGTATAATTGGAAATAAGTACATCTTTGTGTTTGTAAACAGTGTTTTTGGATTAATATGAACATCCCCACAGTCAAACGGCTATAATCTTCCTTTGTGTCAAGCGTACCGTACATATTTAAAATTTCAAACAGCTCAATAAGCCATTACACCAAGCTTTCTCATTAACCAATAACTCCTGACCTAGACAAACAGCCAGGATAGCTTAAGTGTGTGATTGAATGTTAATTTGATATAAGCAAGAAAATAAAATTGAAATGAAATGAAATTAATTTTAATTTTAAACCACAGAAATGATGGAAAAAAGAAGTGGTGGTCACATGATTGTAAAAAGAGTACCACTGACACGAAGAAAGACCACAGCCAGTGGACTGAGCGGATGTTCAGACCAGTTCATAGGAAGAGGGGTGATATGCACCCATGTGAGAGGCCAAGCTAATGTATGAAAATAAAGGTTATATTCTACAACACTAACAATGATGCCGATATACAGTTTGGAAGGCGAGACTAAATACTGTACTAATCTCAGTGTATTTACCACTAGATAATCTCAGTATTTTAACATTTCACTAATCCAGTATGACCACTATTCGAAATGATGTCAATCAATGAACAATGAAACAAACTAATGCTGTGATGGCCGTACTACACAAGACATTCACTGCCAGTGCAGACGTTTTCATTTGGTACCGAAACAATACTGAACATTTAGATGCTATTTACTGGTAACTAGATTTATTTCAGAAATAATCAGGGCCACGTTCCACTAAGCAATCTCAGCGCTTAGATCGCCTTTAGTTATGCAGTTAATGTGATCATAAACGCTAAGATCACTTTTAGTCCATCACTGTTATGCAGTTAATGTGATCATAGCACTAAGATAGACTTTAGTGCATCATCGTTATGCAGTTAATGAGATCTTAGCATCAATATTGCCTTTAGTATATCACTGTTATGCAGTTAATGGAATTTTAATGCCAAGATCGCCTTTAGTGCATCACTGTTGTGCAGTTAATGTGATCATAGCGCTAAGATCGCTCTGAAGAACGAGGCCCAGCCTGTTTGTGAGTCAGGATACAAATGCTCTACTGCCAACATTTAGGGCTAAATTTATGAAAAGGGATCACTGCACAGTTAGTTTAGATGCATTCTGTAGAGCACTCACCTGAAGTGTTGGGTGGCAGAATTGAAGGAAGTAAAAGTTTTATTTAACGACGCACTCAACACATTTATTTACGGTTATATGGCGTCGGAGGCAGAATTGAGCCCAACACCAAACAAACACATTTAAGTCAAGTCAAGTACACCACACTATAGAATGTACTTAAAAGTCAATATATTGTGATCACTGGTCCTCATTCAGTGCATCACTGATTTTACCAGTGTAAAAAGACAGGAATTATACTACGACAGTACCAGTCTAATGATATGATGATCAAATATGATGTCAATGGAATGAACAAATTACCACAGCAAAAATGGATTTCCTAAAATGTTCAAACTCAACAAAAACAATGAATTAAAAATGTGCATAACAGCTAGATTGATATAAAACCAAAATTGATGTACCTATAATAGTATGTTAGTTATGTATTAAAGTATTGAGAAATACATAGCACATAAATATTGTAATACATGAATGTCTTGGTTTATGTACACTTTGGACTGTATAATATGTTAGTATTTATTGCCATCACGGGAAAACAATGTTCAAGAAAAAATTAAATGTATCACTGACCGATTCAGTGTAATATAATTTTATTTAAGACTCGCAAGACACTTTATTACAATGTTGCATTAAGCCAGGGGTTTATATTTAAATCTGACAAAATTAAAATATTTGCATGTTATTAAAATGCAAATTTCTGCATTAAAAAGATTACTGTATTTTGACTTTCAAAATAGCTAGTCTCAAAGAATTAATAAAAGAATTGTTCTCATTTTCCTCTTTGTGTATATAAACAACTTTACAGAGATCTTTTTGTTAAGGCTATCGCATGATTGGGCTACCAAAATTTAAATCAATGGTAGCTGTTTTAGCTTTCAAGCAGTGAGTTTAATGCATTTTACGGTAGAAGATTTCTTATTCAACGAGGCAGCAATGTTATATGCCTTTCTAAATGAGATAATAATCTGTATGCAATCTGTTGAAGAAAGCACATAAGTTTCAACAGCTGATGAAATTCAGAGACGAACCTAGGGAGGTGGGTAAGAGGGGCAGCTGATACCCTCCCCAATCAGAAAGTGCCCGTTTCAGTTTAGATGTACACTAGTGGTATATTACTGTGTCCCGATTCTTGCTTTACAAACAATATTTAGTTACAGCAACCGGAGGTTTCATCACACAGTTTTAACCTTGATAACCGATTGTTTGGTTTCATGATTTTTTAATTGGGTAACTGGTGAGTCACCAAATTCTGACTGGTTGTTCACATAAATTTTAAATTGTATAACAGACATGCTAACAGAACGACAGTTCACATAAAGTAAGCCGGCCTCGGTGGTGCAGTGGTTAAGCCATCGGACTACAGGCTGGTAGGTACAAGGTTTGCAGCCCAGTACCGGCTCCAATCCAGAGCGAGTTGTTAAGGGCTCAGTGGGTAGGTGTATGGCCACTATACCCTCTTCTCACTCACTAACCAACTAACAACTAACCCACTGTCCTGGACAGACAGCCCTGGTAGCTGAGGTGTATGTCCAGGACAGTGTTTTTGAACCTTAATTGGATATAAGCACGAAAATAAGTTGAAATCAACCAATCACACAAAGTATTGTGCCCTGTTGTACTGCCTCCTAGATACGGCACTGAAATTCAGCAGTTGCCATGTTGTTCTGAAAAGCCTGTAAAAATTACATTTGTTTTTAAAAAATACAATTTTATCTCTCCGAGACCTAATACATAACTTTCACTTAACATTATAGATACTTTCTCTGCATGGTCAATGCAGTTTTCTACTTACTAAAAGAGCTGGGACTAAGTAGTGGACAATCTGCATAATTACATAAAATATACTTAAGAAAATGTAATCAAGAATGAATGGATGCACATACATTTTAAAGTATATTTCTCAACATGTTTATAGTATCTAATGAGGGTTAATAAAATGATAATTACACACGTATTTTGTGATTGCACATGTAAGTGAAAGAACAGGTTTATAAAATGTACATTAAATTTTATATTATCAGACAACAAAAGACAGTGATTGTGACAACCTACCGTTCAGTCTCCATGCTAATTAAGTGCATATAGTTTTCTAGGACCAATTTAATGACACATTTTTTGGACGTAAACATATATCTACAATCGAAAAACAATTATTGTGATTAGAAAAGGTATAAACAATATACTGTAGATCCTGAAATTAATGTGTTCCTAAATTAATGCAAGTGACGGTGGGCAGACTAAAATTTGACAAGAAATGAATGCGAGTGGCCTCCCTTTGAAAATATTACTTTTCTAACAATACCGTACATGTTTGTGAACTTTCCGGTTAAATCCGAGTTAAAGGCCTCTTCAATGAGATCAACTCACTAACATGTCTGTGTACACATCAAGTAACCTGTTTAATCCCTAGCATATTTTTGCAATAATTTACGTAATGTGTATAATTACCTAAATCTGGCCTAAACATTAGCATACATGTAGGCCTACCATTAAAACTGTATCTTCCTTATATGTGAACGGCAATTTCAAAGTCATAATGAAAGAATAATTCACAAAGTGGTATGCCAACAAAGTTACAGCAAACTTAAACAGTAAAAACAAAGAAATGGTCGACCTCATGATTAATATGCTAAAACCCATTCACGCGCAATGAATTGTGTCTGTTTTTGACAGGATGGCCAAAGACCCTGCAATCGTCACGTGGCTGGCATCTTTCTGGACTGTTAGACAAATAGTCTGTTTTGCCTACAATGAATTGTTTTCCAGTTGTTTTGTATAAATATATTAAAATTTTAATAATTTTTTTTCCTCTTTATTTTAATAAGGTGGGACACAGACAAAACATCTAAATAATTGTGTCATATTATTAATGCGAATAACACAAACTCGCATTTTTCGCATTAACATTATGATCACATTAAATTCAGGATATACAGTACTTCAAAATATACCTAAATCATTTATTAATCATTATTCCTGTATTAATCTTCCATAATGTTGTCATTTTCAGTGTTCAAAGAAATAGCTGCTAAAGACAATGTAACTATACAACAGATTAATTTGCATACTGTTAAGGATACACTTACAGTATTTTGTGACATTGTGACAACCACCACTTCCATCTCTAATTATATAATTATTGAAAGGATTACAAAACTATAATTGTTAATATGGCCTTTCTATTTATCTTTCTTTCTTCTTTTTTTTTCTTCCTTTTTTACTAGATCTTGTATGGATTTCAATATACCAGTAAACTTTTCATAAAATAACTGGAACAAAAAAAAAACGATAGTGATAGAAAAATCACAATTTGCTTTATGATATTCTATGTTTTAATGCATAAATTTTTCTTTCGTATTACAATTTGCTTTATGATACTCTATGTTTAAAGAAATGTTTCTTTACACTGCTAAGTGCAGCAATTACTGGAATCTCAGCAAGAACATAATAATTAATTCTGTTCTACATCCTTATCTTTTACATATATATTTGTAAAATCACCATCAGCCATTTATATTAAATTTCGTAGTATTCATGTCTTTGTACTAAAACCAAATATACATACTGTTTGTTGCTATTCCATTCTCCTAATAGTAAAAATCATTCTCTATATACAAATATTAAAATTCTGGTTCATTTGTAAGTGTTAATATTCAGTTCCTGCATAGTTGTTGGCTTTTTAAAAACCAGCACAAGATTCACAATTCCAAACGTCATTTTAAAAATATATACACAGAACACAATATATGTATAGCACAACACAGTTCATTTGTTTGTTTAAAAGTTCAATATCCTTGTAATGTATTTGTCTTCTATGTGTCACTTCTTGGAATAACTATTCCAGTCAATTTTAAATAAATTTTATTAGGGTCATACACTCCCTGGTTCAATACCAAGCAATGTGTGTGTCTTCTTTGTGTCAAGTCTTGGGGTATTGGTTTCAGAAACTACGAATGTCCTGCTTTCATTGACTACCCGCCAAAAGGTAGAAATGAAACAGTCATGTGACACCACTAGACGGATATCTTTAACCCTTGCTGTGTTGGCATGGAAGCACCACGATTTAATCTCTTAGTTCTGAAATAGAAAAAACACATATCTTTACTACAAGATAGTCCAACTGTAACATATGTAAAAATAGTCTGAAACTAGACAGTAAACGACAGGGGGATAGTGAATGACTTAATTACCACTGTCTGTGTTATATATGTTGTACTGAATGCTGTCTATTAATGTGTTCACTGAGGAGGGGGGAGATGTAGGTCACTGGTAGTTACTGAGATGAGTTCTAGGTCATAGGACCGACTTCCCTCGATACTCAGGTTCCCACTCCAAACCAGTGCCCCATGACTGGTACATCAAAGGCCATGGTATGTACTGTCCTGTCAATAACAAAATGATTATAAACAATCCTGCTTGTTAGCAGGATTAGCCTGTGTGGTATCCTCTCTCTCTCTCTTTCATTCTGTCTCAATCAAGGATTACACCAGATAGCCACAGTTTACAATGTGCTGGGGTGTTGTTAAACAAACATTCCTTTCTTTTCCTAAATATGTTGTTCACCTGAGGCTTATGATTTGTGAGACTGGTCTCCATCAGAAGACAAATACTAAAACTAACATCACTGTCTGATCACAACTCGTCCCGTCAAGTGCTGCTTGAGTGCACTGAAAAATACAACAGCAATTGCCAACATGATTCATCTACCGAAGCTAGCTGTAGGGCTACCTGCATATAATAGGTGGTTGAACATAACAGTTCTCAATAGTGAAAGGCGACCACTAAACAGACAAAACACACAGAGCAAGGGATCTTTTATATGCACCATCCCACACACAGGATAGCACATACCACAGCCTTTCATATACCAGTCGTGGTGCACTGGCTGGAACGAGAAATAACCCAGGATCGACAGGGATCGATCCTAGACTGACAGCGGTTTTACTACTGGGCTACATCCCTCCCCGACAAATTACAAGGTGTGCGACATAATGTGGCAGGATAGTTACAAGTTTGTTTTGCTTAGCAACACCACTAGAGCACACTGATCTATTACTCACTGGCTACTGGATGTTTAACTCATGGCTATTGTGACAGTCTGAGAAAGCCAGCAACATTTTTCCATTAGACAGCACATACCACAATCTTTGATGTATCAATCACGGAGCACTGACTGGGATGAACAAATTAAAAATCAGACTATAGGTCCACTCAGGGGATGTGATCCTTTGATCTAAGCACCTCAAACAAGCACTCTACTGACTACGCTAGATTCCAGCCCAGAGATCCGAGAGAAAGGGAATGTTTGTTTAACGAAACGTCTGCCCATTTTTTAAACCTACAGCTATTTGGTGCCTTATTAAGAAATGTGGTCCTAAATGTTCTGCCACTACTACTACTACTACTCGTAGTAATGGACCTTTTATATACACCTTCCCACAGACAGGACAGCACATACAATGACATTTGATATATCAGTAATCATTTGACATTTGCATATTCCAACCAGCGCCCTCAATAGTTTAAGAAGTAGCAGGCTACAACAGTGATGATAGCAGAGGGCAAAGTGGGGGGTCTGGGGGCCCTCCCCGAGAAACATTTGAAAAATCGAACCTCTGAGACTTTATTAAAGAAGAGAAAGCACTTTTTTTTTTACCATCAACGAAAAGTAGGCGGCGGCAAAAGCTGTTCCAGGCGGCGATTTGCCGCCGGAGACTGGGTACTTTTGAGGGCTCTGATTCCAACTCTCCCAGGATTTGATGTGTAAACCCTGTAGAAATCCACAACCCTGCTAAAAATAAAACCTACTTCTGACACCAAATACAGGAACGGATATAATACTGAAAAGAAAACAGCTGCAGTAATACTGAGTGACCTACCTTGGTGAGTTAACCGGACTGGTCTTGCCAGTTTTACCATTGCGAGGCGGATCTTTTACAATACTTCGACATGAAGCTAGCTTTGACTCGAGAGCCTGCAAAACACAAACAAGATGTCAAAAGACCCAGCCAAGTACCAAAGATTTATTCTGCAATCCATAAAAAAAGAAGAAGGCAAAAATCATATTTTTTTCTAATCGTTCATACACAATTTGTTAATAAAACTATGCAAGTAAACCTTTAGCAGTGACATAGTAAGCAAGATTAAAGAAATCATTACCTGTAAGATGCTAAAATTACTCTAATTAAAAAACTAGCCTTTAAAATATTAATTCATAAATAAATATGTATGTTTTTGTTAATTTACATTTACCATGACACAGCCCTTTACTTCCATATACAGCACTGAAATTAATGAATTTGAAAATCTAGTCAAAAGTAAATGACTCCACTCAGGTTCAAGCGATAATCTAATGGTAGACTTGTATAACACCAAGATAAGATGGTCTTCTCACTAAAGGATAGGTAACTCATAATGTTTGTGGTCAACCTATATTTTTTTTTTGACAAATCAGCTTATATTCCAATGAACATTACTAATTATGCTGTATGAAATATATATTTCTCTTTATATTATGACAGTTTGCACAGAACTTCTGCATGACCAAAATGCACAGAGATGTTTTCTACTCTTAACAAGTCATTTAACACAAGTTTCTGGGAACAGAATTTAACACAAATTTAATAAAATAAAGAAAATATGACATAGAATCATGTATTATGGTACAACAGAAATTCTTCACACAACAGGGGTTAATGGTTAAAGATTTCCTATGTTTGATGGGGTTGACAAGATAAACCACACAGAAACAAACGGTTAACTCTTTCACAGATTATGTATGACAAATTAAACATCAAATCTCATTAATTACATAAAGGGTTAATGTTATTGTTCCAAACTCATATTATGTTATGATCAAGACAAAAACATTTTAAATGTTGCTACCAGTATACATGTTTTAATGCAGTCAAGAAATAAAATTATGGTCATACTCTATTATCTCGATGTTAAAGGGACCAAATTAAACAGCTCAAGTTCAGAGTTGAGTTTTTCAACTGAACGTGAGCTGTTTAATTTGGTCCCTTCAACATCTGTTGAGAAATAACTAAGAAATAACAGAGGCTACGGCAATGATGCTAAACTGTATTTGTAACAGTAATTAGAATGTAGCCCCCACTGAATATCATAATATAAACTACACCTTTACATATAAAGTCACCTATTATAACTATTAGGAACAGCCAAGAAGTTTGTAAACTAGATTCCGTAACTTGGTACACTATCATATGTTTGAGTTTTTAAAATGTCCTATAAATAACACAACTCTTCTTGTTTGTATATTTACAAAATATTGCTTAGTTGTAACCTACCCTACTGAAACCACAAATTTGAGCTGATTGAAACAGAGTCAGCAACAAGTTTGTTTTCAAGTGAGGACAAGAAAGCTTTGAAGATGATCCAAGGTACTGATGTGAAGCCAAGTTTTTGGCAGATGCTTTCTGGGATGTCAAATAAGTTCGAACGGTTGACAACATGTCTCCAAAATCTACTATCTCTGGTGCCTACTATGATAATTTTATGACAAATCCTAAGACAATCAGTGAGGGAAAAAAGATGATGAATGTTGACAAAGTTCCAGTGAACAAGTCCAGGATTTCTCAACCTGCTATCTGCAAGTGTGGCATCGAACAGCTTAATTACCCACCCTACAACCAAGAACTGGCCCTAAGTGATTCCTTCATATTTTAAAGGTGATGAAATTTTGAAGGCTGAAAATGAAGGGTGGTTGATGGGTCAGCCACAAGAGTTCTAGTTTGCTGGTATCAGTAGTTTGAAGGCTGAAAATGAAGGGTGGTTGATGTGTCAGCCACAAGAGTTCTAGTTTGCTGGTATCAGTAGTTTGAAGGCTGAAAATGAAGAGTGGTTGATGGGTCAGCCACAAGAGTTCTAGTTTGCTGGTATCAGTAGTTTGAGGGATAACTGGGCCAAATACATTGAGGTTAAGGGTGATATAGTGAAACGTAATGTCGAAACATTTGGTCTGTCATTGCTTTTAATATCTAGTTCTACAACCTTTTGACTGTCTCTCGTAGCATATTACTAAACTTAACTAATAGCTGAACATGCAATAATTAAAGAGTATTTTTAGAGGGGATGATTTTCCATTTCAGATTTCTTCAAATTCCGTTTTCCATTTTGGCAAATTCTGTTTTTTACTGTTTTAATAAAGTTTTCAATTAATGTCAAGTGATAATTTAAGTTTTTTGTTACAAATATTGTGAATATCTCCTATATGAATTAGTGGATATGCCCAAAGATTTTAATCCGTAAAACTTGGGAATTCCGTTTCAGTTATTGAATTCCGTGATTCCATCCGTTTTTACGTGATCACGGAAAATCATCCCCTCTATATTTCATCAGAAGACATCTTGAATATAGGTTCCATACAATTCCCCATACCACCATATCTATTGTGTGCACTCCACCTGAGATTACATGTTTAACTATTCTACATGTCTTTTATATATAAGACTTGTTTTTCTCTTCTTTTCTTGGTGAATTTATCAATTTGTAACAGCCACCAAATCTAGGGATTTTATATAAAACTGTCATATATATTGATAAATTCACACAAAACAAGAATTCCATGAAATTAAATGTCTCGCCTACCATAAACATTTTTGGTATACTGTGATGTTTCATCTCGTTCCAGCCAGTGCTCCACAACTGGTTTAACAAAGGTTGTGGTATGTACTATTCTGTCTGTGGGATGGTGCATATAAAAGATCCCTTGCTGCTAATCGAAAAGAGTAGCCCATGAAGTGGCAACAGCGGATTTCCTCTCTCAATATTTGTGTATGGTCCCTAACCATATGTCCGACGCCATATAACCATAAATAAAATGTGTTGAGTGCATCGTTAAATAAAACATTTCCTTCCTTCCTGTGATGTTTCAGTGACGCTGGACTTATAGTTTGTGACAAAATGATCTAAAGCGAAACTTTAATGTTACTTTAATACAAAAGTTGACGCCATCACTTCCACCACCGCTGTCTCAAAACTAATACCTACACGAATATCTTGCCTATATAGAATAGTAAACCAAGTTTTATAAGTACAAATAGTGTTTTTCCAAGAAATTTGGCAAGGCAACTCAACACTTTTGGGGGCATTTCACCATTTTCAGGACCCCTTTTTGTTTTATTAAAGACAAAAAGATAATTAAAATCAAAATAAATGTAATTAATTTGCTTGCTTTAATAAATGAATAACAAAATATACATATTTTATTAATTAATAATACATATTCTGAGTGTCTTATAAAGGCAATTTTAGAATGAGGGCAGCATGGTGCTGATTAAGACATGATGGCGCTAGATTATTGAGGCATGGTGCCTCACCATGCTAAAACCAGCTAGGGAAATCATTAAGAAACAACACAATATTGATAGAACCACTAATTTGTTTTTTTTAAAATGAATCATCACTCAGAATTGCATAAATCATGTAACACTAACAGCAGAACTTTATAAAAAATACATAGATCTTAATTTTTTTTAAACATTAATCATTATTCTGAATTATATTCTATATCTTTTTTTTTTTTCTCTCTTCTTTTTTTTTGGGGGGGGGGGAAGTCTTTTCTTTTTAGTGCATGCCTATCACTAAGTATTAGTGATCTAGAAACCTGTTTGTAATGGATACCACTATACCACCAGCAAAAATCTCTCTTTCTTGATAAGCTCAGTTAAATCCATTATGTTATTATAATGTTAATTTGTATTTGTACCAATTTTATTTACTTTATTTGCACTTAAAAGATATTTGTGTACATGGTTTTTGTACAGGTTAACTTTATAATAAAGTGAAGTTAAAACGAGACAAATGCCAAGCTGTAGTCAAATATCAGGACACACGTTTTCACTTTGAATGTTGGAAAGTTAGCATAGGTATTTCTAAAAGACAATTTGCAATGCTTACATGAAAGTAAAAGTAGGAATAACACTTTTTACTCTCTGGCCTCGGGAGGTGCCGTGGGTTAAGCCATCAGACATAAGGCTGGTAGGTACAGGGTTCACAGCCCGGTACTGTCTCCCACCCAGAGCAAGTTTAACAACTCAGTGTAAGACCAGTACTTGTTTGTCCAATACTATTATTATAAATAAGTTTTAAAGGTTACTGTATAATAAAATTATGACATATGTGCTAAACAGTTTAAAACTCTATTTTACAGTATACTTTCTATTCCTAATAAGTCAAATGTGTTATTTGTACTTTTGCTATCATGTGAGCACTGTAAAGCATCTCACAAAATACCTAAGGTAAATGTTCCAAACTTTGTCTGAAAACAAGGACACTTTATATGTGATGCCATTTTATTGTTTTCAGTATTACACTATACACAAATTAGACAACTATTCAAGAAAAAATCATTTCATTGCAACTTATTTTAGTGCTTATATCCAATTTAGGGTCAAGTACGCTGTCCTGGGCACACACCTCAGCTATCTGGGCTGTCTGTCCAGGACAGTGAGTTAGTTGTTAGTGATTAGTGATTAGTGAGAAAGAAGAGGGTGTAGTGGTCTTAAAAACTTACTTTGGGTGGGAGCCAGTACTGGGCTGCGAACCCTGTACCTACCAGCCTGTAATCTGATGGCCTAACCACAACATCGAGGCCGGTCGAAAAAAAATCATACAAACTGTAACTAATAAAGAGAGATAACTCCTGATACTTTTTTCCTTTTAGCCAAAAATAAATTTTAATGCATGTTTTTCAATATTTATTTAATTTGAAATGGCTTTTACTGAAACATAACTCCCCCTCCCCACCCACACATGTAATATCCTGATATCTGGCTACAACTTGACAAAATATGTTTTGGTCTGGTTTTAACTTTTCTTTATCATGAAGTTAAGCTTTAAATACAAAGAAGAAGACTAAGAGAAGAGAATGCAGTGCCTAGCAGTAGAGTTAAACACCACTCATAGAATGGCCTGGCAAAAGAATGACCGCGTAGCAATATTATAAGAAATGTGTAAACTAAGGTAATTATTTTTATTTATTTTACAAGAATAATATTTACTTTTTAACATTTGACATTCAAATTACCCATCAATGAGACTATCTTTTTTTTTAAAGATGGTTTCAAGATGGTAGTAACACTATTATAATATGGTAGTAGTCCATGAAATAATGAATAACTGAGTCTGTTGGTTAGGTGAAGCTAATACAATAAAACAAAAATATTAATATGGCCATTTTAATAATATAATTCTTACATATGAGTATATAAAAACTCTGTAAGCATGTTTAGAAAAAAAATGTATCCTATCTTTACAAAATTGTGGCTAAGGCAGTGAATTGCCACCAAGAATTTGAAAACTTATACACATGTTCCAGTGCTAGTAGATATACTGTAAATATGAATACGAGGTATCCAGGTTATTAATCAGTGGGTAATTGGTAACAAGTTACTCTTTAAGTAGGTATCCACTAAAGCAGATTTTACTATATTATTGCAGATTCGACTACATTACAGGTAGGCTAAAGTTTATTTTGCAAATATATGTATACAAATATAATATGATTATATTTTGCATGCTGTCCAGTTTTTTCCACTATCAGTTTCAAAAGCCAGTTAATGTAATACATACTGTATGCTTGTATTTCCTAATAAAATAAAATAAAATAAAAAATAAAAAATATTGCTATTTCTAACAAATAAATCTATTTCATGCTGTTGTATCTCATTATATATATTTTAATATATCACGAAACCACCACCACATAGTAAAGTTCTATAAAATTTAACAGTCTTTCCTCTGTGGATAATAATTTCATTACAAACACAGCATAACTTTTGAAGTTTAAATCAAAACCATTTGTAATATTAAAAAAAAGCCCAACCTATTTGAATTATGCAATCAAAAGAAATGTATGTTTAAAAAACTTTTAGGACTGAATTTATAAAACTTGTTTTTTCTTATACATGTGTGTAACTCCACCTGCATTTAACAAAAACAGGATTTGTAAATTCAGACTTAAAATTTACACTTCATTTATCAGCCATACAAAGTGAAATAACTGTATCATTTTCTCTTTTCATTAATACTTATCCTGGCCTCTGGGTAACATAAGTGCACCCCCTCTCTCTGTCCTATGGACTAGCCCAAACTTCCCAACAGTTGATTGGTCAAAATATTCCATTGTGTCAAGGGTCACTTCTTCTGATCACATGATATTCTCTTCCTTCTTTCTCCTTTGCTGCAGTTGACAGGTGGAAATGCACTTATGTTACCCAGAGGTCAGGATAAGGATGAACAGAAAAGTGTGTATATGGAGACTTGAGACTTAACCAGTGTTTTGTTTGGACTAGTTTAAATTTTCTAATCACAGATCCCAGTAGTATTCTTGATACTTCAAAATTAGTAAAGTTTAACGAAATGATGAACTATGAAAGAACATCTCAACTTCAACTTTCTAAAACATTCATCATCACATATTTATATTCCATTTACCTCAATAGTTAAATGGGTTTAACCAAAGTATATCACAGTGACTATGATTCAAATTAAACATCAAAACAAAAAACAATGGGAACTGTTGTAAGAAAAACAAACAATTTACAAGTTAGTTTTCCATCAAGGACAATACTAACCACAAAACTATTAATACTTGCATAATTTGTTTCTGCACATGGCAGTCAAATGAATATTTTGACAAAACATCTGCTCCCTAGAATCAATCATTTTCTTATTAATAAAATCTATATACTGTGATAATTTTATATCTACATAGGTAGTACTAATGAAAACACATTTAAAAATGACAAAACTATTTTCTCATGACTGCATGTTATGAATAATCAATCATAAAGTGAACACATGAAAACATTAAAAGGTGAATCCACAGAGCAAATTCAGTATTAAACAAAAAGATCACTGCAAAATATGGAGTAAGTGTGTTAATATTTTATGTAAATTTATAGCAAGATGTACGATTTAAAGATTAAAAGTGAAAACAGGAAATGATATCACAATATGAACATTCTGTTCACCGTTACGACTAAAGGCCACAAAAGTATTTAGAACACGATTTAGAAATCATCACAAAGTGGAATTGTTCTCTCGTTTTACTATTTGTTACATTTTTATATGGGCGTTTTTTTTTTGATATGTAGATACTACAGTATTCAAATCCAGTTGGAGATAGTTGTTTTTTTCTCTGGAATATATTGGATTTTTTTTTAAAAGCATAAAATCCAAACAATTAAAATATGCATGTAGTAGCTTGGAGCATTAAAAAATATCAAACATTGACTTCTTGTGATTGAAAATCCTCTTTTATTCTCTCTTTTTCTCTCCAAATATTATTATTATTATTATTTCATAGTGTAGATATAAAGTGAACAGAAATATTCCACGGTATTAAATCACACATGGTTTCTACCTCGTCATCCTGATGTTCAACTATAGACTTGTCCAATTAACAGATCTGGACTAGTCTAAAAGTGTCAAAAGGGATGATGGTAATAAACCATTTAATCACATTATTATTTAATCAATGTTTCTGTGATGGTGTCAACTCAATCAAACATTCAAACAAAGTGTACCATGATCAGTGTCTTGTCCAGCATAATGTATGAAGAAAATCTGTGAAACCAATTCAACATGAACAATGAAAATTGTTTTCCTCTTTACAATGTTTACAATACATACACACCTAAATCTACTGAAATCTCCATTCAACTGAAATACAGCTTATCAAAACAACTGGCCCCAGTACATGAATATTTTATGGTCAAAATATAGTAAGCTAATATGTGCATCAAAATTCACAGCCAGGGATTCAATCATCATAGGTCCGGCCGTTTTAGTCCATTTTGTTGATCTTAAAGTGATTCAGTTTAACTTCTGAGATGAATAAAGCCACACTGCTGTCAAACTTCTAGTTCTAAATTGTTGGGATTTTGGGTAGTGTTTTTTCTTTTTGTTGATATTATATATTTTAGTGATTTAGTTTAAAGTGCACTTATTTTATGAACAGCATTTCATTGCCACAACCTAGATGTGAACTAAACGTCTTATATAACAGAGATAGAAGACAAAGAAAGCAAGTGTATCAGGCGATAAAATATGAATGACAAAAGAAATGGGACAACTTAAAAACTGAAAACACCATAAAAATATTTTCATTTCATTATGAGTACCAATTGTTGTAGCTGAGACAACACATATGACTTAATGTCATGAACACTTTCTAACATAAACACACTGACTTTCCATCAAATACTCCAACATCTACTTGCTGTTTCACCATACTCTACAACACCTCAAACCAAATAATAATTAATCGGACAAACACTGGAGAAAAGAGTATTCACACTAACAAAGTGAATGCATGCTTTCAAAACATTGCATGCGCATTTAAGCAAAACAAATGAAACATTTGGTGCTTTGCTGGTGGGCTGAGAACTACTCATTCAGACTTTGTAAGGGATCTACCAGAAATCAATCCAGTCTTGACAAACTATGATCTGTTTTACAAAGATGTTCTTTCAAGACAGGAATTACCAATCGTCCTTTATGCAAAGATAAACTGTGCTGATGAATCAACCTTGAGGAGCTAATTTAGAATAAATATAAACAAATATGCCTGTAAACATGTTTCTAATTAAATACAAATAATAAATTACTTAATTAAAAATGCTCAGTTACCAAAATGTTAGAAAGGGATACAACTCGTATACACATTGGATCCAAATTACTGACAATACAAGTATGCCTTTATGTCCTAACTATTGGAATGAATGAATGAATGTTTAACGACACCTAGCACAAAAATACACATCAGCTATTGGGTGTCACAAAAGGTAAGTTAAAAGTATGACCTAGTTATCAAGTGTATTCATCAAAGAGTAATAGCAAAATATAGTCTGACTGCGGCAAAACTGCTGTAAAACAACCAGCCAATCAGGATTAAAAACAAGACAATAGAAAGTAAAGTTGCTTGGCCCAATATGTATTTTGTCCAAAAACCTAACTTCGATATAAAAATGAAACTTTTGACTTATCCTACCACTCCTACTGAACCCTTTTGACATGTTCTACCACTCCTACGAAACTCTTGTCTTGTCCTATCACTCCTACTGAACTCTTTTGACATGTTCTACCACTCCTACAAAACTCTTGTCTTGTCCTATCACTCCTACTGAACTCTTTTGACTTCTCCTACCACTCCTAATGAACTCTTTGACTTGTCCTACCACTCCTACTGAACTCTTTGACTTGTCCTAAGACTCCTACTGAACTCTTTGACTTGTCCTATCATTCCTACTGAACTCTTTGACTTGCCCTACCACTCCTACTGAACTCTTTTGACTTGTCCTACCACTCCTACTGAACTCTTTGCCTTGCCCTATCATTCCTACTGAACTCTTTGACTTGCCCTACCACTCCTACTGAACTCTTTGACTTGCCCTACCACTCCTACTGAACTCTTGACTTGTCCTACCACTCCTACTGAACTATTTGACTTGTCCTATCACTCCTACTGAACTCTTTGACTTGTCCTATCACTCCTACTTAACTCTTTGACTTGCCCCACCACTCCTACTGAACTCTTTTGACTTGTCCTATCACTCCTACTGAACTCTTTGACTTGTCCTATCACTCCTACTGAACTCTTTGACTTGCCCTACCACTCCTACTGACCTCTTTTGACTTGTCCTACCACTCCTACTGAACTCTTTTGACTTGTCCTATCATTCCTACTGATATTTCGACTTGTCCTATCACTCCTGAACTCTTTTGACTTGTCCTACCACTCCTACTGAACTCTTTTGTCTTGTCCTATCACTCCTGAACTCTTTTGACTTGTCCTAACACTTCTACTGAACTCTTTTGACTTGTCCTAAGACTCCTACTGAACTGTTTGACTTGTCCTAAGACTCCTACTGAACTCATTTGACTTGTCCTATCATTCCTACTGAACTTTTGTCTTGTCCTATCACTCCTGAACTCTTTTGTCTTGTCCTAAGACTCCTACTGAACTCATTTGTCTTGTCCTACCACTCCCACTGAACTGTTTGACTTGTCCTAAGACTCCTACTGAACTCTTTTGTCTTGTCCTATCACTCCTGAACTCTTTTGACTTGTCCTAACACTTCTACTGAACTCTTTTGACTTGTCCTAGACTCCTACTGAACTGTTTGACTTGTCCTAAGACTCCTACTGAACTCATTTGACTTGTCCTATCATTCCTACTGAACTTTTGTCTTGTCCTATCACTCCTGAACTCTTTTGTCTTGTCCTAAGACTCCTACTGAACTCATTTGTCTTGTCCTACCACTCCCACTGAACTGTTTGACTTGTCCTAAGACTCCTACTGAACTCATTTGACTTGTCCTATCATTCCTACTGAACTTTTGTCTTGTCCTACCACTCATACTGAACTCTTTTGTCTTGTCCTATCACTCCTGAACTCTTTTGACTTGTCCTAACACTCCTACTGAACTCTTTTGACTTGTCCTAAGACTCCTACTGAACTCATTTGTCTTGTCCTATCATTCCTACTGAACTCTTTCGACTTGTCCTAAGACTCCTACTGAACTCATTTGTCTTGTCCTATCATTCCTACTGAACTCTTTCGACTTGTCCTACCATTCCTACTGATCTCTTTCGACTTGTCCTATCATTCCTACTGAACTCTTTCGACTTGTCCTATCACTCCTACTGAACTCTTTCGACTTGTCCTACCACTCCTACTGAACTCTTTTGACTTGTCCTACCACTCCTACTGAACTCGTTTGACTTGTCCCATCACTCCTACTGAACTCTTTTGACTTGTACTATCATTACTACTGAACTCTTGACTTATCCCATCACTCCTACTGAACTCTTTTGACTTGTACTATCATTACTACTGAACTCTTGACTTATCCTACCACTCATACTGAACTCTTTCGACTTGTCCCATCACTCCTACTGAACTCTTTTGACTTGTCCTATCATTCCTACTGAACTCTTTTGACTTGTCCTACCACTCCTACTGAACTCTTTGACTTGTCCTATCACTCCTACTGAACTCTTTGACTTGTCCTATCACTCCTACTTAACTCTTTGACTTGCCCTACCACTCCTATTGAACTCTTTCGACTTTTCCTACCACTCCTATTGAACTCCTTTGACTTGTCCTACCACTCCTACTGAACTCTTTTGACTTGTCCTATCACTCCTACTGAACTTGTTTGACTTGTCCTATCACTCCTACTGAACTCTTTTTACTTGTACTATCATTACTACTGAACTCCTGACTTATCCTACCACTCATACTGAACTCTTTCGACTTGTCCCATCACTCCTACTGAACTCTTTTGACTTGTCCTATCATTCCTACTGAACTCTTTGACTTGCCCTACCACTCCTACTGAACTCTTTTGACTTGTCCTATCATTCCTACTGATATTTCGACTCGTCCTATCACTCCTGAACTCTTTTGATTTGTCCTATCATTCCTACTGAACTCTTTTGACTTGTCCTACCACTCCTACTGAACTCTTTTGAAATGTACTATAATTCCTACTGAATTCTTGACTTGTCCTACCACTCCTACTGAACTCTTTTGACTTGTCCTATCACTCCTACTGAACTCTTTGACTTGTTCTATCACTCCTACTTAACTCTTTGACTTGCCCTACCACTCCTACTGAACTCTTTTGACTTGTCCTATCATTCCTACTGATATTTCGACTCGTCCTATCACTCCTGAACTCTTTTGATTTGTCCTATCATTCATACTGAACTCTTTTGACTTGTCCTACCCCTCCTACTGAACTCTTTTGAAATGTACTAAAATTCCTACTGAATTCTTGACTTGTCCTACCACTCCCACTGAACTCTCTTGACTTGTCCTACCACTCCTATTGAACTCTTGACTTGTCCTACCACTCCTATTGAACTCTTTTGACTTTTCCTATCAATACTACTGAACTCTCTTGACTTGTCCTACCACTCCTATTGAACTCTTTTGACTTGTCCTACCACTCCTATTGAACTCTTTCGACTTTTCCTACCACTCCTATTGAACTCCTTTGACTTGTCCTACCACTCCTACTGAACTCTTTTGACTTGTCCTATCACTCCTACTGAACTTGTTTGACTTGTCCTATCACTCCTACTGAACTCTTTTTACTTGTCCTACGACTCCTACGGAACTCTTTTGTAATCTAGCTAAAACATTAGTCATCTGTTAACAAATTCCACCTCCATCCCCAACCTTCATTTAAATGTGAAACTGGTTCACTTGGCTCATAAGTTATTCAATGAAGGTATTTCTTACAAACTTGTTAATTTTATATTGCCCAGTCAGAATTATAACAATCTAATAATAATATATGTCTCTTTAAAATGTTTCTTGGATTTTAAAAAGACAATAATATGAGATAGTGTGATGACATACTTTCATCTCTCAACTACTGAACCCCTTTTCATTATATTCGTATAATAATAAGCTAAAGAAAAGAAAGGGCTAAGTAACAAACAACAAGTTAAATGTTGAACTGGTTGACAGCAAATGATTTTTAAAAATCACGTTCTTGGTTGTTACAGCAGAGACACAAATGCTGTGTGGTAAGCACACAAGGAGAAGCTGACTAAAGGACTACTTACTCCCACTTTCCGTAACAAATCTCCCACAATGTTGAGTGCCGAGATTCGGGCAGATGGTGTGAAGGGAGTGTTACTACCCGTGCTAGAAAGTCCTGCAAAGCAAACAATGTCTTGTTTCAAGCACTTGCTCATAAAACAAACATGCCAAACATGCAATTACCAACAAATATTTCATATCCAAATGTTCCACTTATAATATATACATGAATAGAGATTTCTAAAATTTTAAATTGTCTGTAACTTGAGAAAAATATACATAACAAGAATTGTAACCTTTTAATAGCAACAATGACTCTTAATCCACAGGGGTGGGTGGGACATGTATATATAAAATTGATTATCTCGCCTTCATGTAAAATTCTTTAATCTCATTGGTTGTTTGCCGTTGGACAAATCCCTTATCCCTCTGTGGGTGAAGCCAAATTCTCTTATACCCCGTCTGTAATTTCCAACAGTTTCTAGCCGCCCCAGTTAATGCTAAAGCAATAATTAGATTATAAATAACATTGATAATCAATCAAGTATACATAATTTATTTTATTTTTACTATAAAATACACTATTTCAATACTTTTAAAAGCTGCAATGTTGAACTCTGCCACCTAATTACGGTCGTGGTGTTATTGTATTAATGCGCGATTAGTTGTTTTTTTGTTTTTTATTTTTAATATTTTTATTTTTTTACTACATACATTTCTGATAAAAAAATGTGTTTTTTTATTTTGGTTATTAATATCTGTTTCAGACAATTTCGTATTACAAACATTTGAAGTTAAAAACTCGTTTATCGATTGAACTATTTTTCGTCACTGGCAAGTGGTTTCGTTCGCGTCCGCGTGGTACGGCTCCGTTAATAAATTGTTAACAATTATTGTCGCGTTATTTTGATTATTTGGCTATATGGTTTAACATGTCGGCAAGATAAATTTGTTGTAGAAGCATCACGAGGGGTATATGGCTCTTTATGTACCCTCTGTGTGCTCTTTTGACACACAGAGGGTACATAAAAAGCCATATACCCCTCGTGATGCTTCTACAACTTATACTGTCTCACTTATAGTATTTACTATGGGAATCAAGATAATTCAAACTGATATTTAAACATTTATGCTATTCATAAAAATATGAATTTATTTTATTTTAATATATCAGGCCCCATGCTTATCAAATGTACAGTCTAGACTTGAGACTCCAATAACATCGACATTTTGACACCTACAAATTCAATGTGTTTAAGTACGGACCTATATAAATTTCATTTAATAAAGTTACAGTAATTAAGTCCTTGTCTTCCATGTTTCATACTGGCATTTTAGCGCTGGGTTTATTTTTTTATCTGTTCATTATTGAATTAACCTATTATACTGTTTCTTATTAGATACATTTCACTTTTTTCTAATCACTTTGACAGATTTTTTTCCAATTAAATTTTGGTTATGGTAAATAAAATGCCAATCTGAAGACCATGCTTTGTTCACTAATGCAACAATCTGCGTAGTTAGAACAACAAAACCAAGAAAAGCTCTTCTCATGTGTTAAAGATGAAAGTAACCATGAATTTTTATTTTAATTTGATGAGAAAACAAGTTTATGATAAAATTATTTATTTATCAATAAGTACCCATATTTTGTGGTGTATTATTTGTTTTCCATTTTCTATGGTAATATACAATCAATATACATAATAATGCTATAGTTTGATTAAAAATATGCATGAAAAAACATTTAGATGTGAAATATACATTCATATGAACTGTAACTAAATTTAATTAACAGAATGAATGACAGGTATAAACCTACAGGTGCACATGTCCAGACAGTTATTTCAAGGAAGGTCAAATGAAATGTTTAAAAATATCAGCACAAAACAGATCTACATGAACCATGCCAGACTTAAAAATCTAACTACGAGGGACGTCACAAACCTCTATTTAAAGGGGTAGTAGGTGTTGTGGGTGTTGATGGGGTTGTAGCCATTTTCTCGCCGTCATACCCGCTGTCGAGCATTCTTAGAGAATGTCTTTTGTCTTTGCCTTCAGCACACGCCCCTTGTTCAGAATGGGTTTTCTCTTTTACTTCTAACTCCTGCCGTAAATCTGCAGTGGTAAATTATTTTTATTATAAATAAAATTCACAAAATTTATGATCCTAAAATAATAAGGAGATGTTTTATTTAATGATGCACTCAACATATTTTAATTAAGGTTACATGGCTTCGAACATTCAGTTAACGACTACACAAATAATGAGAGGAAATCTGCTGTTGCCATGCTATTCGTTTTTATTAGCAGCAAGCGATCTTTTATATGCACCATTACACAGAGAGGATAGTACAAACCACAGTCTTAGTTACGCCTTTGTGGAGGACTGGCTGGAACGAGAAATAGCCCTATGGCTCCACCGACAGGATCGATCCTAGACAGACTGTGCATCAGGTGGGCTACGACTTGCCACTTCCCCAATAAAAGATATTTTTATTTAATTTTTTAATATTGCTTTAAAGTAAAGTTTGTTTTGTTGAACGACACCACCCTCTAGAGCACATTATTACTGGACGTCAAACATTTTGAAATTTTGACAATCTTAGAGATGAAACCTGTTACATTTTTCCATTTATAGCAAGGTGTCTTTTATATGCACCATCCCACAGACAGGATAGCACATACCACGACCGTAGATATACTTTGGGCCCACCGACAGGGATTGATCCCATTCCGACTGCACATCAGGTGAATGCCTTACCACTAGGCTATATCCTGCCCCTATATTACTTTAAATCAACATTTAAAAAAATTGTACTTGGACTGTGATCAAATAGCTAGTAAAAGACAATAATACTTCTAGCTTCATCTTTCAACCTCTGCTTTAAATCAACATTACAAAAAACCTTGTACTTGACTGTAATATAATACTGAGAGACAATAATACTTCTAGCTTCATCTTTCAACCTCTGCTTTAAATCAACATTACAAAAAACCATGTACTTGACTGTAATATAATACTGAGAGACAATACCTCTAGCTTCATCTTTCAACCTCTGCTTTAAATCAACATTACAAAAAACCCTTGTACTTGACTGTAATATAATACTGAGAGACAATACCTCAAGCTTCATCTTTCAACCTCTGCTTTAAATCAACATTACAAAAAACCTTGTACTTGACTGTAATATAATACTGAGAGACAATACCTCTAGCTTCATCTTTCAACCTCTGCTTTAAATCAACATTACAAAAAAACCTTGTACTTGACTGTGATGACTGTGATATAATACTGAGAGACAATACCTCAAGCTTCATCTTTCAACCTCTGCTTTAAATCAACATTACAAAAAAACCTTGTACTTGACTGTGATATAATACTGAGAGACAATACCTCTAGCTTCATCTTTCAACCTCTGCTTTAAATCAACATTACAAAAAACCTTGTACTTGACTGTAATATAATACTGAGAGACAATAATACTTCTAGCTTCATCTTTCAACCTCTGCTTTAAATCAACATTACAAAAAACCTTGTACTTGACTGTAATATAATACTGAGAGACAATACAAAAACCTCTAGCTTCATCTTTCAACCTCTGCTTTAAATCAACATTACAAAAAAACCTTGTACTTGACTGTAATATAATACTGAGAGACAATACCTCAAGCTTCATCTTTCAACCTCTGCTTTAAATCAACATTACAAAAAACCATGTACTTGACTGTAATAAAATACTGAGAGACAATACCTCTAGCTTCATCTTTCAACCTCTGCTTTAAATCAACATTACAAAAAACCTTGTACTTGACTGTAATAAAATACTGAGAGACAATACCTCAAGCTTCATCTTTCAACCTCTGCTTTAAATCAACATTACAAAAAAACCTTGTACTTGACTGTGATATAATACTGAGAGACAATACCTCAAGCTTCATCTTTCAACCTCTGCTTTAAATCAACATTACAAAAAAACCTTGTACTTGACTGTGATATAATACTGAGAGACAATACCTCAAGCTTCATCTTTCAACCTCTGCTTTAAATCAACATTACAAAAAAACCGTGTACTTGACTGTAATATAATACTGAGAGACAATACCTCTAGCTTCATCTTTCAACCTTTGTACCGTCTCCGACAAGGTTTCCTTTTCATCTAACTCACTCTCTAGGAATGCATTCCGCTCTATAGCCTGCAAGTAAAACAAATTACAATACACTGACATGAAACCAAATAATGTCACTGTTGTAAAAACAAAAATACCATTTCCAATAACCCTTAACATTTGTTTTTAAAATATGGAGATTTCCCCTCAAATCTTTAAAATTGTGTACATAACTACAGAATGTTTATACCAACATAATACAGCTAAGAGGTATTCATTAATTTTCAACCAAAAACAAGCTAAAGCAATACATGTCCCCTACTGAGTCCAATTTTTTTTCATAACTCCTAAATTCAAGGACCATTCCTCTGTGAAAGTGGGTAATTCACCATGCAAATTAAACTTGATCTTAACAGTAGGTGATAAAGCTATATACAACATTTCAGTTCAATATCTCAAAGCATTCTAAAAACAAAATCTGTAAAACTATATGTGGGACAGATGGACGGACAGACAGACAGAGATGAAACCTATAGTCTCCTCCGTTTGGACCGGTAGGGGACTAGTAATGAATATAGCATATTCTTGAGTATCATGAAGCAATCAATAGTCGAGCATGTTACATTTTTATACAACATCCAATCATGCGTAAACCAGTAGCGTCAAATTAATCAACGAACGATGAAACAACACTTCCTGGTCCATTTATAGAATATGTGATTTACAACATTTCTTTTTTCATCAATAAAAAATCCTTTTTCTCTAATAAGAAATACAGAAATTGTTGAACATACAACAAGAATGGAGTGCATGAATATTTGTTACCTTGTACACAGTAAGCCAAACGTGGGTCATATTTAAAAACTTGTTTGGTCAAATGAATTAATTTATTAATAACAAATAGTGTGTTACAGCATTGGACCAACTATTTAAATGAATAATATTTATTTTACTGCTTTTTGTTGACACATTTACTTTACTGTTTGTCCTTATTGACTATTGATTACTCCAGGATATAAATAATGACTGCTGCTAAATCCAGCAGAAGACCACAACAATTACAAATGAATTTGATTTTTTTTTAAGGTTAACATTTTAAAAAATACAGTAAAGGACCGCACGGGACCATGATAGTTATTTCGTTATAGCAGTAGTTAGTTGTACACATTTGCATAAGTTGGTCATTAATGTATAGGGAGATAAAACAGGACTTTACGATCAGTTCATTCTATGCAGTAGTTCGTTCTAAGCGTGTTCGTATAGTATTTATTGTCTGTTATTTTTGCTTATGTAAATTTATGTAAAATAACAAATACACAATATGACTGAAGATACCTGATTTAGTCTAGATTCAAAATCTTCTAGTGAGGATACCGTCGCTCTGAAAGTAAACAAATTATTCACACAGATGGTAATTATTCATATATTCAACTATAGTGGAATCGTACAGAACAGACTGTCACTGAACTGAATTGTCAGTTCATTGTGAATATTTAAACCTTGCTAAATATTACATTACAAAAATGTATAAATGTTATATTTATATCATGGTTACCACATAAAATGAGAAGCAGTTAAGAATTCTAATTATTTAAAAACAATGGTTGCAAACAAATAAGAACATTATAAAAATACAGGATATCCTAATCACAAGTGCTTAATAAATACATGTCACTATATATATGCACTTGTTTATATTTACAGTTATTATCACAGAAAATAATATATTTATACAATAGACATATTAAATTCAGAATTTATTTTACTTCATATTGTATAAGGGTGCAGAAAGTACTCGCTTGCTCACCAAATGCAAGTAAAAATTCTGACGGATGCGTTAAAACATGCAACTACCAGTCCGGCTGGCGATCTAGGTTTTTTCCTGACCAAATTTTATTTATTTATTATGATTTTTTTTTTTTTTTTGCACTGAATCCACAACTCCGTGTCAGCCATGCCAGAATTCCAAACCATTCAAACAAACAATTAAGAATGATGATGAAATACACAATGTTACATGTACCGTATTGCCAACAGACTACTTTGGAGTTCCTAACTGCACAAACACGATATTCCGGAAACAGGTTATAGCGAAAACAGAACTGTAACAAAACGGCCCCAAATTAGACAAAATGGAAACTAGCTTTGGCTCAATAAGCACCAAAATCTATGGCTATATGGCTTGAACGGAAGCATAAAATTAAATGTATGACTGAAACGGCATTACAAACATGCACTGTTTACATTATTCAACATTTAACAATGGATGTTCGGACACAACATTTTCAGTTTTTAACAACACAGTTTTGGCCAATTGATACATTGAAATGCTGTTATAGCTAAAAAAAAAAATAAAAAAAAACCCCACACAACTCTCCCCTCCCCCCCAAATAAACAACAAACAAAAATACATCTAAAAAACTGACTGGGGAAAAAGAGAACTGTTTTACTTCTGTATTTTCACTGTATGCCGACCAAACATAGACTCTTAATATGATTTAGCAGTCTGCCAATTTGTCCATTTTATTTAGATGAAATCCAAGCTATTCTGATAAACAAGGATCCTTTGCGTACCGGTATGTATAACAAGGTTCCATTGTATACCGATATGTATAACAAGGTTCTATTGTGTATATATATAAAAAACTCACCGTTTGGCTCTTTCCAAGTCATCATTCATTTGTTCAAGCTCTCGTACATATCTTTCTAGTTTATCTTTATAGGCTGTAACCTCAGCTAGTTCATCTTCTAACATAGATATCTGACTATGACTCTTCCTCTGAAGTTTTTCTAATTTTTCCTGAAGTACGAGAGAAAACATAAAAGATATATATACATAAAGGTTACATATTTCTATAATTTTAAACATTTCTCATCCACACAAAGAGATTGGTACACTGGTGGCACCTAAGTCTGCACACCTAAAAATATTTGTTTCACCGCCACAGTACAATGGAACAATAAACGTGTTACTACTGAGTTATTTAAAAAAAAAACATTTTAAACTCAAGTAAAGAACGCATTTTTAGTGGCACCCCCTGTATTTACTGGTCTGCCTGATAAGATAAGTCTGCGGAGCAAACATTAAAACAAGCACTTCTGTCACTAAAATTCACAGAAACAGCAGCAGGTAATGGATCCGACTTTTCTTAAGTTCTAGACAATAAACACTTCCTATTATACATGCAGTCTGTTTCAGGAAAATTTTGATTATGCTAATGAGATAAATATAAATGGTGTACCATGCCCCTTAGTTTGGATAACACAAAATGACAATATAAAAAAAGCCACCAATGTCAAAATGAAGATCATTATTCAACAAAAATTGTCTATTAACCATAAATGAGCACAAATAGTGTTTGTTGGCTATATAGGACAATCAACGATAACTTTTATGAAACAGACTATAGCCAAAAATAGGCCATGCTGTAAGCTCTATAGTCTCAGAAGCCATATTGGTTGTGTTGTGTCACTCGGAGGGAAATTCAATGTATGCTTGGATGTTTACGTTAACAGATAAAATAAAATATTTATTTCATTTATGGATTCATAAATTACAATCAGGTATGTATTGAAGCTTCTATGTAAACTTGTGTAAGATGATATGCAAGGTTGATGGATTCATTACTGCGGTGACAGACATGTGTAGACAGGTGATAAAAAAACACATCGATTGAGGCTGGCAAAATTAACATGTGCAGACTTTTGTGCTGTACAGACTAAGGTGACATGAGTGTATGTGCTATACCAATTTTTAAAATAATATTTTAATTTGCTTTAGATTTGCTTAATTTGTTACATTGTTCCAACTGAAATAACAATAGTTCTAAAATGTTCTGAAAAATACATTCTTCATCCACCCTCCTAGAAATAAAAATCTGGAATTTGGAACAATTTTAATAAAATGAAACAAAGCTGAGAGGTATATGTAATTAAACATGCATATAAACAATGTATACTGGAAACACTGGGACCTACAGCACCAATTTCCACAACATCTGACAGGCCATACGTTTACGCTCATGGCCAATTAAACATCCGTAAAACAAGTGTACATGAATACATGTCTATTTTTAAAAGCATTATCATGACCAGGCCTCTACGTTACCGTTACCACATAGGAGCCAGATGGCGCCTACTTGTATTTTTTTATATAGATACTATGAAATGTTTTAGTCACAATATGAAAACAAATGGTCACATCTGCGACCAAATCAGTTGCAATGTATAGAGCTGATCATGACTGAAGCCGACTGACACAAACAAGGCTGAATTATAGTAGTTAAGTCTTTCTTTTTCATTTTAACTTGATTTTTGTGCTTATATTCAATTAGGTTCAAGCATGCTGTTCTGGGCACACACCTCAGTTGTCTGGGCTTTCTGTCAGGAACACCAAATTAATGGTTACTTATTAGTAGTTAATAATAAAGAATATAGTGTCACCCCCCTTCACCAAAATAAGCTGTGCTTAATTTCCAATTAAGTTCAAGCACGCTGTCCTGGTCACACACATCTGGGCTTTCTGTCCAGGATACCAAGTTAATGGTTACTTCTTTAGTAATGAACTTTTAGAACTGTGTGTGGAAGCCAGTACTGGGATGTGAACCCAGTACCCACCAGCCTTGAGTCATGGCTTAAGCACTATGCCACTGGGGACAGTAGTAATAGAGTAGTATTCAGAAAGTATTAAACTGCATTTTGCAGTCCACCACCAGATTAATTTAATAATCATTTTGTTATTAAACTGAAAAATCAATGCCTTATTTAAAGTATTCATCAGTGTAAAAAGCTCAAATAAAGGAGATTATAAGGAGCTTTATTTATCAAATAAAAGTAAAATCTAGGAATACATATGGTTTGTTGGTGAAACAATACTGAATGGCAGCTTAATCCCTTACCCTACCTCGTCTAGTACAGAGCATATTATTATTGTTTTAGAGGAAACCCCACTGATGTAACAGGATCAAAGAGAATCTACTGTAAGTGGTAAACAAACATCCAAATAAATTGTTAACCCACAATGAACATAAAACAGATAAAAATCTTAAATATCCCCAAGAGTACTAATTAGCACTGTAAAATAGGCATTACTTTCAATTACTTTACTTCTCTTTAGCAACATTCATGGCAGCTGCATTGTTACCATACAATCACAAATTACCTACTTATGAGGCTTACCGCTTTTAATGCTTGCAGTTGCAGTGTAAAGCACAAGGAACTGGATTTATATTACAGTATTATTACATAGCTCAGTGGTAGAGACTCGTTGAGGTGCTATTGCTTGTATAAACAAGTCTTCTGTGCAATTTAATGTTTCACCTAACAAACTGGTTTGATGTAAAAAAAATAATAATAACAATAATACACACACACACAGGCCTGCTGTTGTTCTCTGGCGAAGTCGGATGTTGTGCCCACGACAGGCGTGCTTGAACAGTTCTCTGATGGAAGCACACCCAAAAATTACCCAACCCACCCTCTGTTGTTATTTTTTTAAATAGCAAGCCAAAAGAAATATGACCTGCAAAGAAAACATATGGCCTGCTGAAAACCAAGACTCCATGGGGTTGGGGAGGATCTGAGATAATGTGTGAAAATGAGGACCTCAGGGATGCATTTTAGAGCATAATGGAATTGAAATACATACAACAAAATCATGAGCTACATGTAAATAGCACATGAGACAACCGTAAAATATACTACTCAAAAGAATTTAAGGGTCAGACGATATTTTCGACATTATTTTCTGAATGTCAATTATATTAGCTAGACCATAATGTCATGCATGGTATTGTTCCATTTTGACGAAAGTGGGTCTAAGCAACCCATAAATGAATTAAAATCCACTGTCACTGACACTGTCGACTAGTTCTAATGGCAAAAACATGCTTACATTTGCACGTAAATTAGGGCGAAAGCGAAAGGTCTGCTAAGTGCCCATAACTTGCTTTTTCACAAAGCGCTTCATTTGCATGCTTTGCACGTGTATTCTATGTTCCCAATGCTGAATTTCCGTATAATTGGAGCTTGCGTTCGTGTACGGTGCACACTCCAAATTCGACAATGGTACGACTTCAACTGACTATCGAAGATCGAGGAAGGGCTATTGCTTGGCTTCAGGATGGCAATATGCAAAGAAATGTTGCTCTGAGACTTGGTGTCAGTCAGAGTGTCGTTGGCCGACTGTGGCAACTGTACCAAGCAACGAATTCTGTTCGAAATCGTCCACGTTCGGGAAGACCCCGAAGCACTACAAATAGAGAGGACCGCTACATCACCAATATGGCTCTACGTCAACGCACAACCACTGCACGCCGATTACGTGACAATCTGCGGACTGTGACTTGAACTCGAGTGTCTGATCAAACCATACGCAATCGTCTGAGAGCCAATAATCTACGCTGCCGTCGCCAGGCTGTTCGACCACCACTCCTACCACGTCACAGAACGGCCGGACGTCACTGGTGCACGCTTCATCTGCGGTGGCAACGTGTTAAGTGGGGTCGAGTGATGTTCACTGATGAGTCCAGGTTTAGTCTCCAGTTCAACGACGGTCGGGTTCGTGTCTACAGACGTCCTGGGGAGCGCTTCGCTGACGTTAACGTTAGACAACGTCACCGGTTCGGTGGTGGCAGCGTCATGGTGTGGGGCGGCATCTCTATCCACCACAGGACCCCCCTCTATGTGGTGGATGGCAATCTGAATGGAATCCGCTATCTGAATGAGATTATCCGGCCGTTGGTTCTCCCAGGCCTTCAGCAGACTGGCGGTGGGGCAGTTCTGCAGGATGACAATGCCAGACCCCACCGCGCCAGGGTGGTAACGGACTTTCTCAGACAACAAGGTATCGCCAGGATGGATTGGCCAGCATATTCGCCTGACTTGGCCCCAATAGAGAACGCCTGGGACAAATTAGGCAGGAGAGTTCGGGATAACCATGCCCCTCCGGCCAACCTTCATGATCTGGGTCAACTTCTTATGGCAGAGTGGCAGGCCATTCCCCAAGAGTTCTTCAGACGTCTGATCAATAGCATGAGGCAACGATGTGTCGAGTGTATTCGCGCCAGGGGTGGATTCACACACTATTAAACGAATGTTCTAATGTGTAAAATCCATGTTTGACAACCTTCAACTTTGACAGCATGTCATGTGACTTTCTTGTATACAGTGACGTTTATTTGTGTTTTTTTGTAAATATGGAACAATAAATAAAAAAATTGGTGTAGTTTACATCAATCTAATACACTCTGAAACTTACTTGGTTATAAATTTTTGACCCTTAAATTCTTTTGAGTAGTATATATCTGTCTGTTGAACAACGACCTGTAATGTTTTTAGCAGGTCAACTTCCATTTCACCCCTGCAGGCCACTAGTTCGAGCCCTAATACATTTTTTTTGTTTTTTTTGTTTTTTAATGTGCAAATGTGGCCCTGGGCCCATATTTTCAAAGCTATCTCAGCACTATGATATCGCAAAACCATCAAAAGCTGTGATGTCACTATGGCATGTGTTATAGTGATGTCATAGCAGATGATGGTTTTATGGTATCATAGCACTGAGATAACTTCGAAAATCTCTAGCCACTCATCTACTTTGTTGGTGAGTAACAAAACTACATGTACATACATAGAGGTTAAGACCAGAGTGTTTTTCAGTATAGCCAATATCATATATTAGGAATAAAAATTGTATTATGCAAGCTTCTGACAAGCATAATACATTATTTTTATTCTTAATATATGATACTGATGATACCGAAACACACAAGGGTAATAATCTCAAGCTTATTAACAACACGTTTTTGTAAACTGTACATGCAACTTTAATTTGTCTGCCATAACTAGATATTCGTATGACGTAAGAATATGTGGTGCAATGTCTTTTAAAATGGAAATGACGTCAAACTAAAATGACGTCATTTTGGATGTCCTTACATCAAAATAAACTATTGCATAACATTTTTTGTTTTCTAAAGACTGGACAGCTTTCAATGTAAAATTGCTATTGAAATGTTTTTATTTGATGACTATGAATACATGTATACGTCAAATGTGGAGTGTCATCCTAGTGCTGTGACCTCGATTAATTTACATCTAATTTTCAAAGTTTTCAACTTCTTAAAGTATGTGATCTGAAAAATATTACACACTTTGATTGCACTGAAAATGTAATTTATTATATGATAAAATTAACTATCATCATATCACCTAAAAGATAACATCTACATATTGCATTCAGACATGAAACAACATACCCTATAGTCAACCTTACTAGTATACTGCTGATAAAAAAAATAACAGCACTAGTTGAGCAGGTTTCTTCTCCAATATTAACCTGTCCTGGACTTAATCTGTAGTTGCAATAGTGGAATATGAACTGGGTTTATATAGAAATATCATCAATCAAATTCCATGACATACATGTAGGTATCAGAAGATCATGCATTCAACACGTCATTCCACCCCCAATATCTATTAGCATTAAAGTAACAATCTTTTATACAAATTACCAATTTTGTTTTTGTATTATTTTAAATGGGGGAAAATAAAACCATGACACAACTCAATATTCCATTACTTATCTGGCCTTGAATATTGTATTTGCAAATTTCATGACTTTCCAACATTTCCATGACCCGCATGAAGCCCAATGAATGTTATACACCCGATATATGATTTAATGAGAACAAAGATGCAAGTACAAACCCTCAGAGCAGCACATTCGTGTTCTAGTTTTGCCTTGTCAGCAATTAGTTCTTTATTTTTACTGTCACATTGTTCTAACTGTGTTTCTAGTTCATTTTCCAACTCGTGACTACTGATTTGGAATTCTTCCAATTCTTCTTTGGTTTCTTCAAGCCTGAAAATAGGAAAACAAGAATCAGAAATGTTCCGTACCTCTATGTGTTTATACCTAATGAAATTTATATTTATGTACAGCATGCTGTAGTTGTATGTGTAGTTGTCATCATATTATTAAACTCGAAACACTTCATTTACCTAACTCAACCTTAGAAAATGTTACAATGAAAGTACATTTTGGTGTATCTAGTTTATTTCTTCAGGACACCAGATTCAATATTTAATAATAACATAAACCATTGCTTCATGAGTTTGTTAGGCAACTTCAAGTTTGTGCGAATCGCCAGTTGGTTATGTAGTGATCATTACATTTTAAAATTAAAAACGGATAACTTGAGGATCACCAAAACTATTCGTGTATTCCAAAAATACATGTATTCTCTACTGCTCTAGACCCAGTGTGCAATTTTGAGGGGAGTCCGGGGCCAGAAAAAATCATGTAGGACTTTCTAGCTTGGCTAGCATAGGGGCCTACATGGCTCCTCAAAATTACTGGTTCCTAAGAAATCACAGTCTTGAATAGTGATCAAAGTTTCAGAATAATACGGTGACGCAACTTTTTTTCTTTTTTTTAAAGCATGGATTGGTACATATTTGACACCGAAATAAGGGGCATATTTTAAGTCAGAATGCACGCCCTAGTTCATGTATGTTGACATTTTGGCTCCAAATCCGGTTTCACAACATAGCAAGAAAAGCCATCCAAAAATCTGAAATGACATTGACATGCAGGAAACCTAGAAATATTATTATTAGAACAGTTCCTTTTTTATTAATTATTTACGAAATATTCAAATACATTGAACCTGCAGCTATATATAATGTTGTTATGACATCTTTGTGCTTCCTAGTTTGAAAATCAAAAATAACATGGATCAATTGACTGAAACTATGTAACAACTATGTTTCTTCATTCAATTTGCAGGGTAGACAGACAAAATCTTGCTTAGCTATATTTCTAGTCAATGAAAAATTGATTAGCAACTACTGAGTACTGTTTAATGTTTTAAAATTGTGTAGCGATCTCTGAAAGTTGCTTAGCAAATCACAACTAAATGTCCCCTGTATTTACATCATACTTCATGCAGTTTTGATTGATCAATGTTGTATTATTTGGCATTGTTGGTCAAAGTGACAAGTAAAAGATTTGTTCTGCTAATAATAATAATTATAATACAATTATAAAGCTGTTTTAAAACATGTAAATAACATTAAGTACCTGTCGTTTACCAGGATAAAACAAAAACAGGAATTCATGCTATTTATTTAACATTATTTACACTTCATTTAAATGCAATGTCAATGTAGCATTAAATACATTCACTAAAGTGTATAAAGTATATGATTTATTGAGCTATGTCACCATATCACCAATTATACTTACTCCTGTTTAAACTGCTGAGATTGTTTCCGCAAGTAGGCAATTTCTTCACTTGGTGTTTGGAATTTCTTTGAATCATCAGCCATATTGTAACATGGAATTTCCAGTTTGTTAACTATCGCTGATGTATTCTAAGTTACTGATTCAATGTGATGGCCATAGCCCCACACTACACCATACGAACATGTAACAATATCCTCTCACATGTAAACATTCACTTGAAAAACAGGAATCCCAACAGAGTTCAGCAATAAAATGTGAAATGTCAACCTGTCAAAAGGGAACTTTAGAACTATAAACAATAACTGTGTGGTAACTTGTACACAAACGTTGATCACTAAAATACGTCTCGATTAAAGCTGTCGATACCGTCTGTAACAGGCATATTTATATAATGGAAAAGTAAAGACAAATCATTTGCTTTCTTCCACACAAATTTAAACGGAAGTCGCACTGTCTAAAAATGGCTGCTGAAGGAGTTCCATTTTACGAAAAGCCAATCGGAAAACCTCGGCCAAGTTCGGAAATGTCGAAGCGTCACGATTGGTGAAAAAGTGGATTAGTCGTTATCAATGGACGTTGCAAAACAAATGAATCACCTTGCCATCCCTCCACGCTGGCGCTGCAGAGCATGCCGGGGCATGTGGACATAAGGGAGGGGGGAATAAAGGGTTTCTAGACGTTTCGTACCCAAACCCGTTCGTACCATACCGTTTCGTAACCACTAGCATACAGTTCGTAACCAATTAAATAATGTCATACATTACACCTAACATTAATATAATTTTTAAATACACAATTATAATGTTATATTACAAACATATTGTAACATTTAGCAAAAAATGTGTTGTAATAATCACTCAGTATCTTTTATAAGCATTAAATGAGCAATTATGTGCTGTGCATCACTGAAGCATGCCGTTTCGTAACCAAAAAGCATACCTTTTCGTAGCCAAAGAGCAATTCTTTTGTCATAAACCCATTTAATATTTGATTGTATTAACCCGTGTAATAACGGTATGCAAATTTCATGCCATATGCAAATTTAAAAGTTCATAATGCTACTTTCACCTGTCAATAATTGAAGGACTCGGTGCTAAATAGGGAATAAGTCACATTTGAAAGTTTTGAGAAATATACCAACATATAAGTTTTTATTAATTTCACATTTACCTTTACCATAAATACAATTGTATGAATGTACTGGGTTTCAATTATATAATTATGTTAATATTACTATGTTTGTAAATATTATTATGTTTGTACATAAAATGTTTTTTTGTCATGTAAAAAGAAAATTGTTATGTTTTTGAAATATATCAACAAATAAGCTGACTTCGCTTGACATGATTCTTCGTGACAATTTCTAATCGCTAATTATTAAAATGCAGTTGGCTTGGATTTTTGTTGTTTTGTTTTTCATTAAATAACATGTACAAATGTGGGTACGAACTGGTATGCCGATGTTCCTCTGGTTACGAACTGGTATATGCCTTTGGGTACGAACTGGTATGCTTTTGGGTACGAACCGACCCACCCATCCCCAGTATTATTTTTGTTACGACCAACTTCCTCTAACCTCTAAATGACAGTGTATTTAATATGTAAATTTTGTTTACCCCCAAAAAAACAGAGCTAAAATTTAAGAATTTGTCTCCCACGACAATTCTATTTTTAAATTGCCATGGGTGAAATAACCCACCGACGGCAATTTTGACCCTGATTACGGCAGTTGTTTTAAAAGCTGACTTTTGTGGCAAATAAAGATGACTGAAAGGTTATTTTCCCAGGGGACAATATTTCAAAATCTGAGGGAACCGGAAGTCGGTTCACGTGGTTTTTACCTAGGTAACCAATTGTTCGGTTACATGAATTATATTTGCGTAACCCGTGGGTTACCTGATCGGTTACCTCAAAATTACGTTGAAATTATATTTTAAATACATAGTTTTTAGCTGAAACAAAGTTAAAACAAATACAAAAGAAAACATTTTACAAAAAAATAAAAATTAAAGTTACATTCTCTGGTTACCATATTATAACATCATGTACAAATATGAAATTACAAGCTCAAATGCACTTTTAAAAAGCTCGTGTGTGTTCGCTATGAACAGAGATCGTCAAAAGTATACGCTCGATTCGTCGCCTGTGCCGCCATAGCTCGGCAAAGCACAAACAACAACCTGTTGTCAGTTTCAGTTAATACGTGCATTTGCCGATTTCAAATTGTAGGGTTCGTCTCTGCTGTTGGATGTCTAACATTTGGTAATTTTGACATATAATCTTAGAAAGGAATCGGGTGCATGTGCAGGGGGAGGGTATTGGAGGTCGAAACCCTTACTTGCCCAAGCTTAAAAAAATTGAAATGTATTTTCTGGGGAGCATGGCCCCATATAAACTTCGCTCAACACAGTCTATAACCCCAACCCCGCTAAAATCCCTGCACACACGCCTTGGAAACCCCCTACATTTTTTTTTTTTTAGCAAGGGATCGTTTATATGTACCATCCCACGGACAGGATATCACATACCATGGCCTTTTATATACCCGCCGATGGGGATCGATCCTAGACTGACCGCGCATTTCCAAAAAACACCTTTTTAGGTCTAAGTAATGAATAAAAATAACATATAGTCTTGAAAAATGTTACGTAAATCGAACATAATACCCTCTTCCTCTACCCCTAGAGCGATTAGTAACACCCCCTTACATGTAACGCGTCTGCCAACAGCTGGCCATTGTCCAAATTTCAAGGCAAACCCCCCACCCACCGACCCCTGAAAAGGCGTTGTACCATACCTCTATGGATATAAATATGTTTTAGAGATATGAGACGACCCCTCGATCAAGACAGTTAAATTTGTTAAAAAATTGCGAAATCTCACGTGATCTCGTTGGGAAATGTGATAAGCCAATGAAACCGAGATCGGTAGGAGCCCGTCAAAAGTGTCCCACTTTCGAAAAACTGGCTTTGTTTTTGACCCGGATAAGCCAGCGTAGTGAAACCAATGCGGAGTGCGGCGTCATATATGCACCAAACGTAATTGGATTTTCTGTTCTATATGCTTAAATAATAAAAATATTCCGGATACTACCGCTTTAATGCTTGCTAAAGTTAACAATATTATAAAAGAACTGAATATCGGTCCCAGTACTGAAACAAAATACAGGGGCGTAGCCAGAAATTTTCTTAGCATTACGCACGCCAAAGGCGTGCCCGGGCGGGGATATTCGGGGGGTCTCCCCCTGTGCAAAGTTTGAAACTCAGGACGCCTGTAGATGCAATCTGAGCCTTTTCGGAGGCTTTTTTTTTTTTTTTTTTAATCTTTTTTTGGAGTCAATTTTAAGAGGATATTTTATAGAACAATTACAGACAGCCTCAACCTATTCCCGGATTTTTTTTTGCATTAAGCACATGCGTACTGTGCGTAATGGGCGCTACGCCTTTGAAATATATACATAATTATTTGGAGGGATTCCTTTTTGCGTTTTGCGGTAGCTATGCTACTTTCACTTTATCGATGGTACTTCTATACTACAGTGACGTTCCAAATGTTTGTTTTTTTAAAGATCATTATGCGATGTTAGTATTTAAAAAAAAATGTGACACTTTTGGATTCCTGTTTACGTTAAAACTGTTTTTAACATATGTAAAAATTATAGACAATCCAATATTATGTCTACATATATTCCTTTAGAGATAAAATAGTAGCAGATAATTTAGCCGTCCCCAGCGGTCTGAGCACATTTCTTTAAAACTTTTGGCTCGACTCTATACTGAACATTTACTTTAACTGGTTGCAAATTACAACTGTTGAAATATAACGTTGTTTACTGATTTGCTGCTCATCAAGTATCTAAAATTCAGCCTAAAACATTTGTCGAAATACTACTAGTATGTCTGCGTGAATAAACGTCCTGTAATCGTGAAGTTTGCAAGTTTTAATTTCTGAACGTTTACAGGTCATGACGTAACCAGTTTGCGGTTCGCGTAAATTTAACTTTGCGTAACCGACACGCGAACAGAACGGCGGGTCACGTGAAATATTGTGCCCTGTTTTCCTGTATGTAGACATATTTTAAATGCACACGTTATACACGGGCAGATAATGTACACCAAGTGTATACATTTTGCAATCATTGAGGAACTTTACCGATGGTACATCAATGCCGTCAAAGTTCCCGACCTACGGCAATTTATATGTTAACGACGGCAATTGCCGTCAGTGCCGTCGTGAAATTTGAGCCCTGAAAAAAGTCCCTTGCTACTGAAAGTAAAATGTAGCAGATTTTCTCCAAGACTGATGATTAATAAATCAAAGTGCTCTTAAACAAAACAAACTTTTAACTTTTCAACTTTTGTGGAAGAAATTGTATCAGTATGAGAGAAATTAGATCATATGCCAGTAATGGCCGATTTTAATCAAGTTGAAGTAAGGTTTTATTTAATTACACACAACACATTTTTAATTAGTTGCATGGTGTCAGGCATATGATAAAGACCACAGCTAATGAGAAAGGAAACCGAATGGGCTACACACAGCACCCCACAGACCATGGACTTTGTCACACCAGTTGTGAAGTACTGGCTGGAACAAGCCAAGCAGATTGAAACTGGCTGTAACTGTTTACTTTCTTACATAATTTTTCCAGTGGTCAGCAGAGGTAGCAGTTGCCATAGCAATATTTTGGCAAGAATTTAGTTTTTTGTTTTAATTTTCCTTAAAGGAAATTAAACAAATATGGAGCCTAAAATGAAGAATGATGTAATAAAATGTTTAATATGTGCACAGGTTTAGGATTAATTGCCAGTATTAACACGGATTCTTTCTCATGTGCATGGATAAAATATAACTATAACTGGTTTACCAACTGTCTTTGAATTGCCCAAAAGTTACTCAAGTAGCACTATTCAAATACATGTATATATGAATAATTTTCGTGGAAAACACCATTATACTCTGAAGGGGACACTACATCTCTCACCAACCCCAACATCAGATTCCTTCCAGCAGTGTGAACATTCCCTCTCCCATATTTTGTAACATAATCTATGCCCTCATCTCCCTAGAGTATTAATTCCGTAATTATCGAACAGCCCAACCAAAGGGGAAGTTATCTTGCTGTTAACAATCATCAACAATTCATTTACTGTTTTTGTTACAAACCCTGAGCTATTCCATGTCCCTTGGATCACAGTAAAGACACAATAAAAAAAAAAATGTTGTAATTGTTTTATTACATAAATACAGTACATACAAAAACATTTTCACTTTTCAAAAAAGCTCAAACCCTCAACATCAGCGAATTTGACAGCCCATTCACGCATACTGATAAGTCACTGCAATAAATAGAATACCAACTTACAATGATAGCATAGGTCATATTGGGATACTTTTGCCATAAGAATATTATGAACAATGCAAGTTTCAGTGAATTCATGGTGGATATTCAATATCAACTAAACCGTTAATGTTCTGTTCAAGCGTACAAACCAACTGAACACCTCCCACATATGAATGCACACAAGCATGCATGAATGCAGACACACATGCCTTCACCCCCAAAACACACACACACACACACACACACACACACAGATTAGCTCTGTGGTCACCTAGAAAAAGCTTTCTGCAACTACCACTTTAACAGTGATTCTTGAAAATATTATATTCTAATAGTCAAACCTTTCCTAGCAGACCACCTGTCTTGAGTGGTCATATTTTTCATCCATAAACAATCTTCAATGTGAACTGACTGGTGACTTAACATATAGCCAGTGAATTCCAACTTCCACATATGGATGTGGCATGGGTATGAAGAAAATCAAAACTCTTTGTAACCGAAGTTGGTGTAGCAACAACTGGAAGTAACCGTACTGAATGTGCACCGATTTGGGTTTTTAGTGTGTCATTGGTATAACAAAACGTATTCATATGAGGAGATGCAAATGGTGCAATGAAAAATCTCCAGTTACCTTTTATTATTGATAAGGATTGTTTTGGTTTTTTTGTTTAACGACATCACTGGAACACATTGATTAATTAATCATCAGCTATTGGATGTCAAACATTTGGTAATTCTGACTCATAGTCGTCAGAGGAAACCAGCTACATTTTTTCCCTAATGCAGCAAGGGATCTTTTATATGCAATTTTCCACAGACAGGAAAGCACATACCACAACCTTTGTCCAGTTGAGGAAAAGAAAGAAAGAAATGTTTTATTTAATGACACACTCAACACATTTTATTTACAGTTATATGGCATCAGACATATGGTTAAGGACTACACAGATATTGAGAGAGGAAACCCGCTGTCGCCACTTCATGGGCTACTCTTTTCAATTAGCAGCAAGGGATCTTTTATATGCACCATCCCACAGAGAGGGTAGTACATATCACAGCCTTTGATAATATGCCAGTTGTGGTGCACTGGCTGGAAAGAGAAATAGCCCAATGGGCCCACCGATGGGGATCGATCGATGCAACACGTGGAATATTGATTTGAAGTAGTGGTATACTACTATGGGTGGCTGCTTAGGATTGGTTTGACAGTATTACTCCCTCTAATCAACGTCTATATCTTGTGTTTTGATACCAAATAAGAGCTTTTTAAATAAGGAAAAAAAAAAGAAGTTGTGTTAACGACACCACTAGAGCACATTGATTTATTAATCATCGGCTATTGGATGTGAAACATTTTGTGATTTTTACATACAGTCTTAGAGAGGAAACCCGCTACATTTTTTTTACATTAGTAGTAAAGGATCTTTTATATGCACCACCCCACAGACAGGATAGCACATACCATAGCCTTTGATATACCAGTCGTGGTGCACTGAATGAAACAATAAGTAGCCCAATGGACCCACCGATGGGGATCGATCCCAGACCGACCGAGCATCAGGCGAGCACTTTTTGACTGGGATACGTCCCGCCCCTTTTTAATTAAGGATTACACCAGAATGTGTGTGTATAAAACTTTAAACTAGACTAAAGTCTTGCCCATTCAAATCACATATATCTGAAGACTGAGACTTTTTAATTAAGGATTACACCAGAATGTGTGTGTATAAAACTTTAAACTAGACTAAAGTCTTGCCCATTCAAATCACATATATCTGAAGACTGAGACTTTTGGCAGACTCTGAACTTCAAACTTCTATAAGGACACACCAGGATATTATTGAAATTAATAATACTCTGGGTTTTTCTTATTTTAAAAGTCTTAATTAGTCTCTTGATATTGGAAGTACAGATAAATGTTTTTAAAGGTGCAAAAAAAAACGGTTGACCACAAACTTGGAAGTCACATTATGCATAGTAGCACTGCATACAAAAGGCACATACAGACAATACCCACCATGAAAATTTAGTTTTTGGTTTCTTATAAAGGAACCAAAATTAAAAAATGGTGGTCATTACTTCTACCATAATATTATTTCATTATTTTATATGAGAGTTAATTTGAAAAGCATGTTTCCAATATGACCTTGTAGCCCAAAAAACCAAAACACTTGCTTTGTCACACAAACAAAGTGGGAATAAATTGCTAATTAATCATCCCACAAGCATGTTAAAGGCCGTCTCCTGCCGTGTAATACAGTAGATATTTACAATGTACTGTCATGTACTAGATGCATATCTAAACTGACACTTAAATGCAATACTTCACACAAATACTGTACAGATTTAACATTGTATGAGGAGGAGGAGAAGACCTTTGCTGTGATGTAACTGAAAGATGTGTGTATATATACACGGTTAAGATCTATTTTTCAAAACAAAAAACAGATGACAGAACCACTGAAAATGCAAATCAAGGTGTACGGTATATTTGGATATTTGAAGGGAAAATTCAACTACAAACATTACTTTTCAAAACAATTCAAGACATTAATTTCAGGAAAATAGCCTACAAGTAGTTGTAGTCTGGCAGTATCATAACAGTGATCTTTATTAACTTAAACCAATCCGGGCCGTAGCTAGGATTTTGTTTGGGGGGGGGGGGGGGGGGGGGGGGGGGGGGGGGGGGGGGGGGGGGGGGTGTGCAACTGAGTAGTTAATAGTCTAAAACTCCATAAACGGTTAAGAAGAACATTTTCTTTAAATTTCTATAATGCTTCCCCCCCCCCCCCCCCCCCCAGCTGCGGCCCTGCCAATCATCAAGGAAAACATTGCCCAGTGATGAATTGGTGAATAATAAGAAAGAAAACAAGAATGGGCACATTTGTCACAGATATGATGCACCAGAAGTATTGTTTCACTTTTAATTTTTAATGTCTACTGAATATATTTGAAATGATAAACTTAATTGAGTAGTGGGTGCTATAAGAAAAAAACCCCACCCACCAATGTATGTGATAACATTTGAAGTACAATGTATGTTTAAATGAATTTTACCTTCCAACAATCCTGAAAATCCATTAAGATATAGATGTTAAATGATAAAGTCAATGGATGAGACTATATTGTAGTAACATTGATGATGTGCAAAAATCTATTATTTCTAAATATACCTAAATGCAATTGATTGGAAGCACATCATTTCTCATATTGTGGTAACATCAAAACAGAACAGTGAATGTCAAAAACAATGAAATTCAATCGAATGAAACAAGCAATTATTAAATGAAATTTGGACACGTTTAGTCCACAGAAACAATTACAAATGGCCAACAAATACAGGTAGTAATAGTGTAACATTAGCAAATTGATGTTCTGTAAATGCAACTGTCTATACTAGAGTAATATGGATACACAGTACACAATACAAGTATGAGCTTTTTAAAGATAATATATGCACATGGTACATTATGTATGTATTGAGTTTTTGAAGGTAATACATGTATATGCATATGGTATGTTATATGTGTATTAGCATGTTTAAGGCAATACTTGAATATGCAAATTATACAATGTCATGTATTAGCTTTCTAAAAGTAATGTATATGCACATGTTGCCAGTACATTATAGATGCATGTATATCATTTAAGCTGGACAAAAAATACTTATCAACATTTGGCAAATTTACCAAATTCATTGTTTTATTGACATCAAAATAATAGTTAAAAAACATACCCAATGAAGAAATTTGCATCTGATGAATTTGCCAACTTTATTTCTCAAGATGATGTGAAATGCACATATGATAATGTAAAAGCCTGTACATGTAATGTTCAGGTGGGTGGGAAGGAATGGACCTATGATAATGTACATGTAATGTTCAGGTGGGTGGGAAGGAATGGGCATATGATAATGTACATGTAATGTTCAGGTGGGTGGGAAGGAATGGACCTATGATAATGTACATGTAATGTTCAGGTGGGTGGGAAGGAATGGACCTATGATAATGTACATGTAATGTTCAGGTGGGTGGGAAGGAATGGGCATATGATAATGTAAAAGCCTGTACATGTAATGTTCAGGTGCGTGGGAAGGAATGGGCATATGATAATGTAAAAGCCTGTACATGTAACATTCAGGTGGGTGGGAAGGAATGGGCATATGATAATGTAAAAGCCTGTACATGTAATGTTCAGGTGCGTGGGAAGGAATGGGCATATGATAATGTAAAAGCCTGTACATGTAACATTCAGGTGGGTGGGAAGGAATGGGCATATGATAATGTAAAAGCCTGTACATGTAATGTTCAGGTGCGTGGGAAGGAATGGGCATATGATAATGTAAAAGCCTGTACATGTAATGTTCAGGTGGGTGGGAAGGAATGGACCTATGATAATGTACATGTAATGTTCAGGTGGGTGGGAAGGAATGGGCATATGATAATGTACATGTAATGTTCAGGTGGGTGGGAAGGAATGGGCATATGATAATGTACATGTAATGTTCAGGTGGGTGGGAAGGAATGGACCTATGATAATGTACATGTAATGTTCAGGTGCGTGGGAAGGAATGGGCATATGATAATGTAAAAGCCTGTACATGTAATGTTCAGGTGCGTGGGAAGGAATGGGCATATGATAATGTAAAAGCCTGTACATGTAATGTTCAGGTGGGTGGGAAGGAATGGGCATATGATAATGTACATGTAATGTTCAGGTGGGTGGGAAGGAATGGGCATATGATAATGTAAAAGCCTGTACATGTAATGTTCAGGTGCGTGGGAAGGAATGGGCATATGATAATGTAAAAGCCTGTACATGTAATGTTCAGGTGGGTGGGAAGGAATGGGCATATGATAATGTAAAAGCCTGTACATGTAATGTTCAGGTGGGTGGGAAGGAATGGACCTATGATAATGTACATGTAATGTTCAGGTGGGTGGGAAGGAATGGGCATATGATAATGTAAAAGCCTGTACATGTAATGTTCAGGTGCGTGGGAAGGAATGGGCATATGATAATGTAAAAGCCTGTACATGTAACATTCAGGTGGGTGGGAAGGAATGGGCATATGATAATGTAAAAGCCTGTACATGTAATGTTCAGGTGCGTGGGAAGGAATGGGCATATGATAATGTAAAAGCCTGTACATGTAATGTTCAGGTGGGTGGGAAGGAATGGACCTATGATAATGTACATGTAATGTTCAGGTGGGTGGGAAGGAATGGGCATTACAGCTAGCAGGGCTAGCTCTGGCAGTAAACAAATTCACCAATTGCAAATTTCAAAAACAATTGGCGAATTTTGTTTTAATTTGGCGAATTAATTTCATGATGTTATGAAACTGGTTCCAAAAGGTAATTTGTGTGTAATATTTTATTTTTGTTAGGCCATTTCTTTAAGTCAACTGTCCGTGTTACTATGTCTTTACTACAGGTCAATGTGTACTCAGGGCTGCAAAAAGTACTTGCCCTCTCGCCAAATGCGAGAAAAAATTCTGTCTGACTGAGGAGGTAAAAAATACATCTACCAGTCCGACAGGCCACCTGTCTTTTTCGGATGACCGTAATGGGTTTTTCCCCATCGAATCCGCATCAGTCATGTCAGAATTCCAAACCATTCAAACAACCTGTTCAGAATATTGACGGAATACACAAAATGCATGTACCACACTGACAATAGATGACTTCAAATATATTTGTCAAATATAGCCTATGTCTATCATTTGAAGCATATTGCTAAACAATTTAATATATCGTTCTATGGGCTGGCGGACTGGTATAAATACTTGAAAGCTAGTACATTTTAGTTGGTTCTTGTCTGGCGGGCTAATAAACTGTTTTCCATTTCTGCACCCCTGGTACTGTTTTAAATAAAGCACAGGACTTTAAAAAGTGTCCTCCTAGAACAGTGACTATTTAAGAGAAGTTGGACACTCAAACAGGTTTGACTGTATGTTGTAGTTAATAAATCAGGGGCGGATCATGCTTTAGGTAAGGGGGGGGGGGCAGGGTTCCAAAACAATATGTAAATGTTTATAATTTGAAATTATAAATTTTACGTGGACATCAGTTTAGATCTATGAGGTGGGTTTTTTTTAGGCAGGGGGGGGGGTCTGTGCAACTGGGAAACCCCCCATAATCCGCCCCTGTAAATGAACATTGTATATTATCCATGTACATACATTATCTTTAGGTTATATACACAAATGCTACATGATACATGTACTAGCAGTTTGAAGCTAATATATATATATATATATATATATATGTTCACACGGTATAGTATTCAGTTTTAAAATGGTAATATATGCACATTATACATGTATTACCATTCTTAAGGCAATTTGTGCACAGTATACATTTTGGACCAAATTTATGAAACCTGTTTTTCTTAAACCATAGTGTTTAAGCATTGTAAATATATGTAGTTGCACACATGTTAAGACAAAAACAGGTTTTGTAAATTTGGTCCTATGTGTTATTTTTTTGAAGTCACATAGGCACAGTACACGTTATTACCCTTTTTGTCCGTCATTTTACAAAATATTTATCTGTGCACTAAATACAACCAAATTCATTCAACAAATATGATTTTATAACCAGGGGCCTAATTCACAAAGCTCCCTTAGGCTCTGATAGACAACAAAGCATCCTCTTTGCAAGTCCTTTTAGTATTGCACTGCGAGATCGCAAAGTTGCAAGACTTTAGTGAATTAGCCCCAGTTTACAAAATAATAATATTAATAATAAGAATCAGTGTGATCTTCATTTTGATATTAACATATAGCTGGTATCTAAATCAATCTATCAATGTTTTATCACGGGTTTCGGTTTTTTGTCTGCAAATTTTTCAAAATATCAACCAATTATTGAAAAGAATAAATGAATTCAGATTATGTGCAAGTACCAGCATCGGACACAAATTTTTGAATAATATTCACAGTCATGCTTTGACAAATTGAAAACAAAGAACATGAACTGTGGGAAGATCCGCAATGTACAATGGAAGTAAAAAAAAAAAAAAAGTTCTCAGGGACATATTATGGAAAGGGGAGGCTATCAGGTATAAAAATCAAAGTACCACTTTGACTCTATATATCATAGGATCAGTCCATCTACCTTTGTGAGGGTGGGGTGGAAGGCAAACCAGTATAAAAATCCTAAATCGATCACTGATTCCAGGAGCAAGTTCAGCCAGCCATTCATCACTAACATTTTGCTAAACTGGTTTTTACATTACACATTAAAGCGAATGGCCACTTTGGAAACCTGTGAAAATAGTTTACAACATTTAGCGAAAAACGGCTGGCTGAACATAAACCAGGTATAATACATCTCCACCATCCCTGCTCCAACTACCGTTATATATTTTTAATACTGTAGTTACTTACTTAGGCAAATTAATGACACCTGTTACAAAGGGCACCAGTCCACAATTTACATTTCAAGTATATTCCAAAGGCAAAAGAATGCATGTATTTTACCTCTGTATTATGGCCACCTGTTCATAAACAATTTATGTAGATCCTTGGGTACATTTCATACTCATCTGGAAAAACATCAGGCCAACTGAATCCAAGATATTAGGGTTGTCACCAGCGGGACGAGGGATTAAAAAATACCCAAAAAGAAGAAGAGCTTTTTAAAATTAAAAATAGCCTTTTTGTGTAGCTGAAGAAGACTTCATATCACCGATTCCTGGGCCTCATTCTTAATGGCCACCCTCTAGTTACTTAAGACTAGGTACAGCCCTAAGTCCTGGGCCTCATTCTTAATGGCCACCCTCTAGTTACTTAAGACTAGGTACAGCCCCAAGTCCTGGGCCTCATTCTTAATGGCCACCCTCCAGTTACTCAAGGCTAGGCACAGCCCTGTATGTTACCGCCGGATCTTCCCACAAGTTACAAAAGGAAAGAATACAAAAGAAGCAAATAAATAAACAAACCCAGCATACATTATGCTTTGGCACTATTTTCATTTGTAGCCTCAGCCACATCAAAAATCCATTCTAACCGCAACTTCTCAATCACACCGACAGTAGATGGGTAAAAATCCATACAAAACATGAAGAAATAAAAGAGTAATAAAACTAAAATGAAAAAAAATAAAAAAAAAACTTTCAGGTATGTTTCAATGGAATGGTTCAAACATGTCTGCTGCTCTTCGACAGTCTTATAAATATCTATCAACTATGTACAATATCCAACATCATCTTCGTCATCACCCTCATATCTCACTTTTAAAAAACGCACATACACCTCTCATGAATTAATGTTGTTAATGATAAATTTATCTTACAAAATAATATTAATATACAAATGATAGAACAAAAATGGAGTGGATATTTATTTTTATACTGATCAGGATTTTTTACCCATATATATTAATTTGACCAGTCATAAACCTGAATACAAACATGTGCTCATTAACCAATCACAAACAAGGATACACGTATACATAAATATGCTGCCTTCTGACATGTTTGAAATCATTTCTGATTGGTTGATCTGAGGATACACTGATCCCCAGCATTCATTGTCTTCTGTGGTGCAATCACATATTACTCAGTACAAACTAAAAAAATTAAAAAACCCAGAATAACGTAACTATCTGTTCCCCCTATGCTAGATTTTATGTTGTGGTATGGTATTAAAAACATAACACATTCATTATCAAATTCATGCATGCATGTCCTGGGCACACAATAGAATCTTGTAAGTGCCTGGCTTGAACAAATCAAATAATTAATAACTGTGACAATAAAAGATGGAATAAAATGGTAACAATTTTAAACTTTGTCTTTTAGAAAATGTTATATATATTGTGACATGCATCTCAATTTGCCAGTTATTTACAATTAAGTTTTGCTTATTACAAAAATACTTAACAAATACAACAAAGAAAAAATGTAAAAGTACATTTAAAACTGGGGTTTGTAACATAACCAGACCACAAGACAAAACTGCCTTAAATGTTATCCATCTTAACGTGGTGATCATGAGCACAGAATGTTTCACTATGTTAATTACATAATTACTTTAAGGGTATTTGGCACTGGAAATTACAAAATGCATTTTTAACCTTACTATTAGAATATTTTAGCTGGGATGAAAGTTGCTACAAATATGCAACCAACAGATGAGACCAATTTTCTTATAACAAAACATACTGATAATCAGTTTGAGTTTGTCTCTTTAAATAAAATATACTGCCATTCAGTTAACTTCTGTTTCTTTGATTACAATTTTGTCTTAATTAATTAGTACTTGTCTCATTAATCAAAATATACTCGTACTCAATGGAACAGTGACTACAAATACTAAGCCAACAGATGAGACTGATTTTCTTAGAATAAAATAGACTGGTAATCAGCTTGTGTCTGTCTCTTTAAATAAAACAGTGTTTATCTCTTTAGAGTAATACCGTTGACATACCAAATTCGGTTTCCCAAATGCACATCAATGCTTTAATATATTCACATTTTATTAATTCTATTGCATGTAATGTATGTGGACCATATTGTTTGAAATTGTTGGCTGGTAAATGTTCTTATTGTAAAGATGCCACATAATGAAATGCTGACAGTTACTTCCTAAATAATAATGTAAAAACTGTTTACATTAATAAAATAAAATAAAAAACTTTCACAACACAACTGAACTTGTTGTTTGGTATCAAATACTGTGATTGCACCAGTTATCAAATATTCTTCACTCAAACTGATTGAGAAGTCCACATAACATCATTCTTATCAAGTCTTCCTAACCAAGACTTTAATTCAGCCCTATAGCAACAAATACTAAGTGATTTTGATTTGAAACATTCATTTTTCAACATCCCTAACATCATAAAATCATGAAGTTGACTCCTAGCCAATAGTCGCATTATATACCACTGTCTTACAAATGCTAGCTGGGGTGCACAGACTCAAATGATGGGAAAGTAATTGTGACAATGAAATATTAAAAGTGTCAAATGGCACAGCTTGTTATACGAACTGAATCTTAAAGTCTTGGCATGGAAAAAACATAAATGTAGAAATAATAAATTCAACAGAACCACAATAATCGTGTAACACTGGCACTGGTCATTACTATTTTACAAAGCAGGCACCTCTCAAAACAAAAAGAAAATGGTTGCCACCGCAATCCTAGATACATAATACTAATATTTTGTATATGGAGCTGGTGGGGGTGGGGTGGGGGTAGGGGGTGGGGGTCAGAGAGAAGATTTATCCCTTCAGCTGTTTTTCAATGAAATATTTTTGCTGGGTGAAACTTTTGTTCCCAGAAGAATGATAAAATAGGAAGCGTAGCTTTAAATGTATTTACTCTTCTCAAGAGACAGTCTTCACCCTTGAAAGATCTCCAATAATAAAACAAAACTTTATATGACTCCAAGAAATGACACGTTAATTTTAAGTAGTAACTCATTTCATTTTGCATAAGCCATTTCATTTTGTATAACCCATTACAACTATGTAAATAATTTCCTACATTTGTAAATTTAATGTCTGAATGGAAAATCAGTTGCACAAAACAAGACTTGTACAAGCAAAGCGCGAAGAAAACGATTGTTCTCGCAATTCTTAGAGGCCTCTTCTAGGCATCTCCCTGACCAACCCTACCACTAAGCATCAAGGTAACATAACGTGAAATCTTTCCTGACCAACCCTACCACTACCGTAAGCATCAAAGTAACATAACGTGAAATCTTTCCTGACCAACCCTACCACTAAGCATCAAGGTAACATAACGTGAAATCCTTCCTTGGAATGAATACATATTATGACTTGGACATCTGCTGTGTACAGACACTGACCCACCTTCAAAAACCTTGGTTTCTTTCCATAATATAATGTATGTTAATACAGTCAAAACATATAAATGGGTCACCTCTTCCTCTTTAATTTTTACCCACAAAGAAAACTGATATTATGAAAAACTACTTTGTATAACCATCATCTGCTATCCCAGTCAACTGAGGGTGTTTTTTTTCAAATACAAAAATACATTTAAATACATACTTAATCCGTATATAATAGCCACCTGTTTATAACAGCCATCTTGTTAGGTCTCAGGTAGTTTGTACAGGTTAAAAATACCATTAACAGCATTGGTGCCGAATTTATATTTTCACCCCAAAGTCCACCTCTCTTTTTTACACCTTACTTCCATGGCAGAAACTCGTACTTCACCAGAAATGTCTGACCATGAACAGTATATGTACATGTATTGTTATTAAATGTGTAGCTTTTTCTACAGCCTGGGTTAAGAACTGGACCAATACCTGTTGTAGGTAATATATATCAGGCTTTCAGATTTCATGGAAACGATCATTTCCAATACCATGTCGGTAAAATCACAAACGTTAAAATTTTTTCCCCATTATTATTATATCGAGTACGATTATTCAGCGGAACCTAAACACAGTTTCCGATGGGTTCCCATGATCACAAGGCACGGAACCAAAAAGGTACTTCCCATAAAATTTGAAATCCTATGGCCTGATATAGTCTATGTATTTTCAATATTTATGTACTGTTTAAAGAGGAGGCTGTTGAAAAATGTAACAAGAATAACTCGGTCTATGAAGGTTCTCATTAACATAGGAGGAATTTACTAAGTAAACAGCCGAAAGTTCAGAAGACAGATTTAACTCCATATCAACTTCAAGAGTGATAAATCAGAAATATATAATAATATAATCATAAATAATTTATGATAATTATAAACACACAAAAAATTCATCATCATAATTATTTGTTGTAGGTATTGGTATATTTACTGCATAAAAAAAACCCAGCACAAGATTCAAACCAGAATTAAAGTATTATCCATAAACATTTTAATCTCACAAATATTAATTGAAAGTGATTATTTTAGCCTGAAGCAGTGTATATTAGTGCACGTGAAAGCAGAAAAACAGAATCCAACAAACTGATACCAATCACAATGTATAAGAGATGGAATGGAAAAGAAAAATAATTATTATTGTTAAACATCCTGGTGTTCTGCAACCATTGACCCCTTTTATAATTTTTGGACAAATTTTCAACAAAATTGTACACTGAAGACACTAAGCGGTAGGCCTACAAGAATTAAGCATCAAATATATGGCAACTATAACACAGGGTCCATGCATTATTTACAGTATGTGTGCATATTTTTCAGCACATACCACAGCCTATGTAATGTCTGCATAAGATGATGAAATTTAATATATTTTCATCTCGTTAGTGGAACATCTACAGATCAGACAAACTTAGATTGTCATAAAAAAAAATCCAGTCTTAATTTTAAATATTGATAAAGATAAAAACAGAAGGTTTTTTGTGTTTTTTAAACACTTGTAAAGGATTTTATTTATATGTCTACAGAATTTTAATATGTGATAATTGATAGCAAAGCCATGCAGAATCACCAACATTTGGCTATGTTTGTTTGTTTCTTGTTCAGCAAAACTGAACCGTGGATAAACGCAAACACAATATTAATTTTCAACACGAACACTGAATATTTTAATTTTAAAACATCCATCTTTGTGTTTAATTTTTTTTAAAAGCCAATCTGACCGGAAAAGTGAACAGTAGTTCAAACTTTGTGTTAAGACCCATTTTAACAAATATTTCAGGTGGTCATAAAACAAAGACTTAATTCAGTGTAAATAAACATCTATCCATGAAATCTTAACAATGGGACTCCTTAGAACAAAGAGGCCTATTGGCCTAACTAAACTAAGTCTTACAATTAATACCATGTCATTAACAACAATAGTACTTGAATCAGAGCTGCTTGCTCTGATTATTATTATAATTATTGTTATAACTAGTAAGAATGCCTATGGGGAGAATAGTCTAGAACTAACTGAGCTACCTTTTATAAATAAAGATTTTATTATTATTATTATTATTATTATTATTATTGCTTACCAATATGAAATAATTTGTAAGGATAAGACTTTTAAAATCATAAGTGACTTTAAAGTTTTCTAAGTATGGGGAAAGGTCATTAGATGAACATTATGTCCAACTGTTCAACTGCTAATCCTCCTTCCCCCTCCCAGCCCATATTGCAAAATAGATAACACATTTTTTTACAAAAACGTTACCTCGACCTACACATATACAAACAGATAGAGGGGTGGACTGAGCAATTAAACAACCAGTCAGGAGCCCTCTGCAGGGTCTGTAGCCAAGGCAATAACAGGAAACAGACCTGGAGCCCATTTTACAAAGTGATCTTAGCGTTAATATTACCTAAAGTACATAACTACTGTATGCCCATAAGATGATCTTAGAGCTAATATTACCTTAAGTGTATAACTACTGTATGCCCATAAGGTGACCTTGGTGCTAATCTCACTTCGTAAAACGGGGCCCTGGTGCTGAAGGCAGACCTGTCGTGGGCAGAACTCTCTGGCGAAGTCAGATGATTAGCCCACAACAGGTATGCTTAACAGTTTTCTGATGAAAGCACACCAGAAATTTCCTATCTCGAAAACATACCCATGCTGAAGGCTCAGAACCCTAGTTCTGCCACAGGCCAAGAGAATAGCCAGTCCACCCCTGGAGAGACACAAGCGATCTTAGTGCTAAGATCACCTTAAATGCATAACTACCTAATGTACTTAGGGTGATCTTAGTGCTAAGATCGCTTCGTGGAACGGGGCCATGATCATTACAGGCCTGTGGGGCCTAGTAAAACAACGAAATCAAGTTTCACATATCTCGTTGGAGGCCTCAGCACACACTTCATATTATTTTCACTATCTGATAACATTGTCACATGTAAACTATAATCAATAAATAATCTGTAGGAATGAAATGATATTCTACTTTTGAATAGCAATTACAAAATGCACGGATTTTATCAAACACACACACAAGTCTGTTGTCTTCCACTGTCGTTTTAGGTAACATGGACGAAATGTACAATGTCACACAATTTCAATCAAGCATTATAATTTGGCAAAAATCTGGAAAGTAGGTGTTGATACCATTTTGAGTATACACACATGACTTCCATACATCAATTTCACTTGAATATATATATATATATATATATATATATATATATATATATATATATTATGATATGAGAGCACTGATTGGTGGGTTTTAAGAACAGCCTGTCTCGCGTCTTACACAGTAACGCTATAAGGCTGAGCACTGTCTCGCACTCTGGACCGGTTCCGACTTGATCATCAGCGATTCGTGTGACATTGAACTCAGCATTATCGGCTGTGGTAAGATCTGTATCCGGTTAGAGTCTGCGAAATGAGCAAGGGCGTCGTATTTTGATTTGAGAGCCGTCAGTTCCATCTTGACAACATCGTTCTCCCTCTGGAGTCGGTCCACCTCCGACTTCAGCTTCTCCTTCTCTGTCTCCAGTTCCTCCTTCTGGGAGATGCGCTTCTCCCGGCAGTTGGCTGCGTAGCCCCGGTTCTTCAGCGTGCGCCGCCTCTGTTTGAGTTTGACAACCTCGTCGCGGGTCAGACCCTTCAACAGCTTGTTGAGTTCCTTCACCGACAGAGCCACGAGTTCGTCATCGCTGATCGTTGTCGCACGCGCCATCGATTCCAATCTCTCCTCTAACTTAATCTGTGACAGGAAGATCTGAAAAATAACAATTTAATTTAATTACTCATTCAATACAGGGAACATTTTGTTCAGTATCGCGTCGCGATTAGCTATGCAAGTTTCAGAGATTTTAAAACAATTTTAAAACATTCAACAGCAATTGCTAATACATTTTTAGTTGACTAGAAATATCGTCAAGATTTAGAAAACAAAATGTTCCCTTAAATGCATATTGGTGTATATGAGAATTGAGAATCTGTACAACCCATTTAAGGATTATGCAAAAACAATTCAGTAACAAATTTCAGTTTGCATAACCCATCACAACTATGTAAATCATATTCTGAACTTAATTAAGTCGAATATTTCTATAACTGTCTATATTTTGATTACTAGTATATATCTTAACTGAACATTAATGCAAGAAGGAAAACTAGACTTGTGCAAGGAACACACAAACAAAATAACGTCTGCCCAATTTCAGAGAGAGAGAGAGAGAGAGAGAGAGAGAGAGAGAGAGAGAGAGAGAGAGAGAGAGAGAGAGAGAGAGAGATGGAGAATGTTATAGCTGTTAGTGTTCACTTTCAATTTTAGTAATCATAACTGTGGACTAGATGGGATAATTAAGTATGGCTGAGTTGGTAATAGGACAAAAGTTGCTGACAAATTTCACCCTTTTCAATGTTTTAACAAACATCTAAATCAACAAGTCTTGAATTTGACAACAAACTTCTATCCCAAACATAAAGGTATACTTTTACCTTTGGATATGGAATTGCATTATCAACATTACAGGGAGTGCTGTACATACAAGAACTGAAATGTGGTCCATCCATCATCAACTTTCAACACGAAAAAAATAACAACCATCACAGCTTCCATTCACACACACATTGTACATGTTCAACTGCACCAAAAAGACTGAGTCAGCAGTGCCAGCGTTTCAACTGTAATATAAAGACTGAGTCAGCAGTGACGTGGGTTCTCCCAGCTGTGACCTGGACACCTGGTGTCACCAGCCACGTGTGTTCAGTGATAGCCATGTGATGTGTAAGCACATCATGCTGGGCAGCAAACACCAAGTCATACATTGAACCAGCATCTTCCCAACAACTCCCATCACCCTGTTATTCTGTATCACACACACACACACACCTATCCCAGCAGGCTAGGTAGTTTAGATGATATATAACAGACCATCTAACTGGAGAAACTTGTACAGGTGTGTAGGCTGTACTCGAACATTGACTGATGTCCACCTCACAAAAAACGGGAAAACACTCATGTAAATGGACATGAAACATTTCATCATGATTCATTTTGAACACACACGGAATCAAACCTCTGTTTTTTTTATTTAATGACACCACTAGAGCACTTTGGCCATTGGATGTCAAACATCTGGTAATTTTTGACTTGTAGTCTTCGAAACGTCAGTGGCGTAGGAAGGTGCCAAAAAGTGGGGGGGCACAATTTTATATTTACACACTTTTACACTATTATAAAGCAAATATAAAGCAAAATATCTAAAAAGTGGGGGAGCACATGCCTCCTTGACCCTCTCCCTGCTTCCTACGCCAGTAAAACCTGCTACATTTTTCTAGTAGTAGCAAGGGATCTTTTACATGCACATTCCCACAAAGGATAGCACATATCACGGCCGTATACTGATATACCAGACATGATGCACTGGCTGGAATGAGAAATAGCCCAACAGGCCCACTGACGGGGATCGATCTTAGACCGACCTCGCATCAGGCTAGTGCTTTACCACTGGGTTACGTCCCGCCCTTACATAAAATGAATGCTCTATCATTGAGGTGCATCCTTCTCCCAATATCAAGTTCAATAACGTGGATTGTTAGTTACATCATGGGGTTTTTTTTTAATCCCAAGAATTAATGTCTACCACCGTAACATAATTTTGTGTGTCACTCATATTTGCATCCAGATGTTTAGGGGGCGGGACCTAGCTTAGTGGTAAAGTGCTCGCTTGATGTGCAGTCGGTTCAAGATCGATCCTCGTCGGTAGCCCCATTGAGCTATTTCTCATTCCAGCCAGTGCTCCACAACTGGTGTAACAAAGGCCGTGGTATGTACTATCCTGTCTGTGGGATGGTGCATATAAAAGATCCTGTGCTGGTAATCGAAAATAGTAGCCCATGAAGTGGCAACAGCAGGTTTCCTCTCTCAATATTTGTGTGGTCCATAACCATATGTCTGACGCCATATAACCATAAATAAAACATTTCCTTCCTTCCATAGATATTTATCTCCATGCATGTAAAAGAAAAATAAATAAATAAAAATTAAGCACTTAAAAAATAAACAAAATAATGATGATTTTTTTTTAAACATTGAAAATAACAATCATAAAAGCATGTTTCACTAATATAGGACTTGTAATTTGTGAATAATGGAGCTAAACATAAAAAATGTACATCAAAGTAGAACTAAGTTATTTTAACATGTATTGAAATAAACATAGTTTCACAGGTCTAAGACTAGTTTGTAAAAAAATAATTCTAATGCGAAAACATAATATTGGAGCTAGATGGAAAAATTATACTGTTGTCATAACCTTGGCCATCACTGTTGAAAAAGCAATACCTATATCTTGTCAATCAGGAATTTCTGCAAGGGGATCTACACTGTGGTGTGCGAAGTTTATAGGGAGTCATGTGCCCCAGAAAAATATATTAAAAAATAAAGAAAATGTGCTTGAGCAGGGGGGTTTGACCAATAAAATCCCCCCACCCGCCGCACATGGAACTGCAAGGTGACACATAATGATTTGAGTTAAAACATAATCTGAATTATAGTGCACAGCGCACATTAAGTCAATACTTTTCTTAACCACACTTTCTATGTCCATTCGGATTATCTGAATTAATGAACAAATTTTTCAAAAGAAAAATTCAACCAGTCATTTTAAATGATACTCCGGAACAATGCAATATTGATTATTTGCTTGAGTTAATAAAAATATGAATTACATGCAGCTGTTGCAATATGCTCTGGTTTAGATTCAGTTAACACATGTTGGTACTCTCGACACAATGGATAACCCACATACAGTCTTGATGCATTTTATCTCTATTTCTTTTTTCAAAATTGAATTAAAAAAATAATAATTGAATTGAATAAAAATGTTAAATACTGGTAAATAAATAAATAATAATAATAAAATAATAATGATAAATACTGATAAATAAATAAATAAATAATAATAATAAAATAATAATGTTAAATACTGGTAAATAAATAAATAATAGTAATAAAATAATAATGATAAATACTGGTAAATAAATAAATAATAGTAATAAAATAATAATGATAAATACTGGTAAATAAATAAATAATAGTAATAAAATAATAATGATAAATACTGCTAAATAAATAAATAATAGTAATAAAATAATAATGATAAATAAATAATTAAATAAACTTTTTTTTTTAACTTTAAAGGGACATACCCTAGTTTTTAAACACTAACTCATATTTTTTACTATTATAACCATTTTTGATAACTTAAATCATACTTTACTTACACTTTATGGTTTAGATTATCAATTTCCGTACATTCGAAGTGTTTTTGGTCATCCTTGTGTTTTTAATATCACAAAATGATTTCTCATATTTTTAAAAATGCACGTGCATCTGAGAAGTAACAATTATGGAGTCAGGTTTTAGTCTATTTTTAAAGGGTATTTCACCATTTCAAAGTGACAGACTCATGTTTAACTCAGTTATAACTTTATCCAAATGTGTTACAGGTTTGCAGATAAAGTAAACTTAGTGTTAATTTTCACGGGTTGAAACTAAGGTATGCAACTTTAAAAAACCCACTAGTACCAGGGTTGAAAATTAACATGAAAACCATGGTTGCTAACAGGGCCAGTTGAAGAAAAATCTTACTGGCCCTTCTCAAGTTCAACTAGCCCTCCAATTAGAACATTAAAATTTAACAACACAGCCAAAATCAAAACTAGAATGTGTGTTTTTTTTAATAATATAGTTATATAAATTTAACTATAGTAACTATAGTAAAGAAAAGTAAAAAATCTGGATGTCAAACATTCAGTAATTTCGACATATAATATTAGAGAGGAAACCAGCCACATTCGTTATCTCTGACTGAGAGAGCGGCTGTAACTGTCCAAATGTCCGTCTAGCTCTAGAACAGCAGAGTAGGCCTTCTTGGGCTAACCAATTATGATGGAATGAATTACTTGAGAACAGGTCCAACTAAACCATCACTGCCTAAAGAGTAACAATCGGACATTTGGGACATATGTTTAAGATAAGTTTACTAGCACATTTTCATTAGTAGTCAGGGATCTTTTATATGTACCATCCCACAGACAGGATAGCATATACCACAGCCTTTTATATATACCAGTCATGGTGCACTAACAGGAACAAGAAATAGCCCAATGGGTCTACCAATGGAGATTGATCCCAGACCGACTGCACATGAGGCAAGCACTTTATAACTGGGTTAGGTCCTGCCCCACACGTAACACCAGCAGAATGAACAAAACACTGTTGTGTTGTAGTAAAAACAATCAGTCCTTCCCACACTGATTACTAACACACACACGTAATGTGTAAATTGAACTGTATAGTAATGAAACCAGCTGAGATCAACCACCTGATGATTGTGTGTCAATTGACACAAATCAGTGAAGCACAAACCACACACAGCCACCAGGTATATAAGTAGGTCAATTATTCAGGTGAGATTCTCAAGCAGGTGTCGACAAAAACTGCTGAAACAGCAGAAGTCATAAAGAAATGTTGATATATCAGCATTCATTGTAATCTTAACTGAGAGAGTTCCAAGTCTACACTAGAACAAGTACAGAAGGGCATTAAGGGTATTACAGAGCTGATTACAAAGCTTTAGCTTGATAGTCCGAGTAGAAAAAATAAAGAAATAAAGAAATGTTTTATTTAATGACGCACTCAGCACATTTTATTTATGGTTATATGGCGTCAGACATATGGTTAAGGACCACAAAGATATTGAGAGGAAACCCGCTGTCACCACTTCACGGGCTACTCTTTTCGATTAGCAGCAATGGATCTTTTTTATACACCATCCCATAGACAGGATAGCACATACCACGGCCTTTGATATACCAGTCATGGTGTACTGGCTGGAATGAGAAATAACAGTCCGGGTAGAAGGCTCATATAACATAATTGAAGTTAAAATTAACGACACCACTAGAGCACATTGATTTATTAATCTTCGGCTATTAGATGTCAAACATTTGTTAAATTCACATAGTCTTAGAGAGGAAACCTGCTACATTTTTCCATTAGAAGCTAGCAATCTTTTATATGCACCATCCCACAGACAGGATAGCACATACCACAGCCTTTGATATACCAGTCATGGTGCACTAGCTGGAACAAGAAATAGCCCAATGGGCCCACCAACGGGGATCAATCTCAAACCGACTGCGCTTCAAGCGAGCCCCCATGTAATATAATTTGTATTACTATTATACGATAATGATGATACTGACACACATTCTATATGCATGTATGGTGTATACTTCATGTCAAATTATTAGAATTATTTTTATTTCTTCAAATGATATGATCCTACTACAAAACTTAACATGCAGTGATCGAAATACGCAGAATTATTTACTAGTCCACCGGACAAATACATCTAAAAATCTACTTGTCCGCCAATATTTTCACTTGTCCAAATAAATGGTTTATTTTATTCAAGTATCAGGATGATGTTTGTGATTGCTAAAAATGAAACTGCACTAAAAAAATTTACTTGTCCACTGGACAGCCACCGAGGCAAATTGTGCTTGTCCAAATAGATTTTCATTTATCGGGACAAAGGGACAAGTGCTTATTTCGAACACTGATATGACAATATTAAATAAATAAACCTACAACTCGGCAAAAATATTTATAGATAAAAAAAAAATTAATCTCAGGTATTAGCACTCTATCTTTAAATTAATTATATTTTGTAAATACAAGTATACAACATCAAGGACATGACTCTTGCAACATTACAGTAAGCAGTGTTTCTGCCAGAAAGAATTTTTTGTTTTTGGTATGGTGCTATGGAACTGAATGCAACCGCACTCTACACGGGCTATGGGGTGCCTCCCCCAGAAAGAAAATGGGTTAAGTTTTAGAAAATCATACAGTTATGATCAAAGTAATTTATTTTGTCAAAAGGTTAACTTAAATTTTTCTTAATAATCTGCAAACAATTTGGGTATGGCGCCATACCTGTTTTACCCTCTGGCAGAAACCCTGGTAAGAGATGTCAAACTTTGAGCTACATTTACTTGTATGTCATGTTGTAGGTTTAGGCTCAAATACATAACACATTACTGTTTCTAATTAAAAAACCCACACTGACAGGGATTTAATCAGGATTATTTGCCAGGGTGCCATGTCAGATGGGATTGAGAAAATTAGCATTCGCTAGTAAATCACACTTGAGATATATTTTTCAGGCCACAGTACACCACTGTTAAATTAATTTATTAGAACAGACATAATTAAATAATCATTAGCTATTGGATGTCCAACATTTGATCATTCTGAAATATAATCTTAAAGAGGAAACCTGCATAATTTTTGCATTACTAGCACAGGAATTTTTTTATATGCACAATCCCACAGACAGGATAGCACATACCAAAACCTAGGTAAGAAAAGCCTTTGTGGTGACCTCGGATTTCTTCTCTCATTCAATCAACCAAAAATGTAATTTTGTTTAATGACACCACTAGAGCACATTGATTAATTAATCAGCGGCTATTGGATGTCAGCTATTTGGTCATTGTAACACGCAATCACAGGAAACCTGATGTATTTTCACATTAGCTACAACAGATCTGTTATATGCACTTACGGTACCCACAGTATGTACCATGGCCTCTGACACACCATCATGGGGCACTGGTTTGGGTAAGAAAACAATCAAAGAATAGGTCCATTGAGGAGATTTGATCCTTTGACCCAAGCACTTGTGGCTCTACTAAGCTAGATCTAAGATAACACCCCTTCTGTAGATCATGTGCCATATATCTGCCAAATATGTCAGCACATAACAATACTAAATAGGGGTTAAAGAATGTACTGGGGTGTTATATGGTACTGTTTTATACATTCAGTTCCATCATTAATTACCATTTTCTTGGAGTTCAGTTCCATCATTAATTACCATTTTCTTGGAATTAAAATTCTCAAAAACTGGAACATGCTACATGTAAGTGACTCTAGTTTACATATACAACCACGTGCTGGGGTGTTATTAAGTAGATATCTCTTTCATTTAATATTTAACCATGTGCTGGGGTGTTATTAAGTAGATATCTCTTTCATTTAATATTTAGCCATGTGCTGGGGTGTTATTAAGTAGATATCTCTTTCATTTAATATTTAACCATGTACTGGGGTGCCACTGAACAAAGATTCCTTTAATATCTAGCAATGTGCTGGGGGTTGTTAAATAAAATTAAAATTTTCATTAATATTTAATCAATGTGGTGTCACTGAACAGACATTTCTTTTATTGAATAATAATCATGTGCTGGGGTGTCACTCAACAAACAAACAACACTCTTCAATATTTAATCACTGACATTTCTTACCTTGAATGTTTAATCACTGTCATGTCACTAAACAGAAATGTCTTATCATGTGCTGGGGTGTTGCTAAACAAGACAATTATTGCCAAGTTAATATTTAAACATGTGCTGGGGTGTCATTAAACAGACATTCCTTTCCTTTAAAACACTGCACCTGTAAAACGAGACTGTGACTATACTTGTTTACGAGAATGTAATCAGCGTGCACAGAAGTCGGTCAGACATCTAACACATCAGACATTCATCTCTTGTGAAAATCATTAATGTACGACATTAAAGGTGCCCTATCAGCGTTGCTTCAAGCCAAACAATTTCTTTATAAATATTTGTTTTGACAGGTAAACAAAGATTATATCTTTAATTACATGCTCATAAAAATTTACAACCAAATAACTTACAAATCAACTATCAGAATTTTTTGCTATTAGAAAATGTAAAGTGGTTGATCGATGTGGTTGATCGAAAAGATGTGACACAACACAGACTGAAGGCTCTTGTTGACGTGATCAAATGCACACAGTCTATTATTTCATGATGACAAAGAACTGGCTGGTGTTTTTCATGGATACATCACACAACAATTTTTCTTCTCTTTTTACCAAGGATTCTTAGAAAAACAATTGTAATATACTTGAGTGAAAGGTAATGTCTGGGACTGATTTAGTTATTACACCAAACATACAAATTAATAAACATGACACTTTCAACTTTAATAATGTATGTTTGATTTAGTTATTAAATCAAACATACAAATGAATAAACATGACACTTTCAACTTTAATAATGTATGTTTGATTCAGTTATTAAATCAAACATACAAATTAATAAACATGACACTTTCAACTTTAATAATGTATGTTTGATTGAGTTATTAAATCAAACATACAAATTAATAAACATGAAACTTTCAACTTTAATAATGTATCTTTAAAGGTGCATGTACATGTATACGCTGTTAGTGAACACTGGTCTTGCCCACGTCATTGGTATGTCAAAAGCCATGGTATGTGCTGTACGAAAGTGCATATAAAAGATCCTTTTCTACTAAGCTTGTTTTCTCTAAGACTATATAACAGAATTAACCATTTTTTTTACATTCAACAGCTGACAATGAATAAATCAATGTTGTCTAGAGGTGTCATACAACTGTTTTACCAATGCATTTCAGGCATCATGAATTGCGCAAACAAAATACTTAAATTCCCCTATTATATTTTGGTTTAAAACTCAAAATTGTCCCGTAAATTTTCTGTCCCGGAGCCGGTCCCTGGCCTCCAAAGACCGGCCCCCGGGATAGACATGCTTGAAACCTCTGTGGTATAGGAGCATGTTAAAAGATTGAAGTCAAGTCAAGTCAGGCATTGTCGCAATGTGGTGTAAAATGCATAGGTGGAATCAGACCTACGAGAACCCAAGACACACGACAAATGCACCAACCTTTCTCTCATTAAACACTAACCATTAACCCCTGACCTGAAAACAAGCCCAGGGGCCTAATTCACTAAACTCTTGCAACTTTGCAATCTGGCAGTGCCATGCTAAAAGACATGCAAAAAGGATGCTTTGTTGTCTAGAAGAGCCTAAGAGACCTTTGTGAATTAGGCCCCTGGTAACTAACCAACATGTGTGCCTAGGCTCAATGTGCTTGATACAATGATAATTAATATGATTAGAAAGAAAATTTCCATGCAATACAATTTACTATAAGCTTATAAACTTGGTTGTTTCATCTATAGATGTTCATCTCATTGTATGTTAAAAAATATATAATAATAAATAAAAAATAATAAATAAATAAATAATAAAATAAAATAAATAAATAAATTAATAAAATAAATAAATAAAACATATTTATAATAATAATAAACTCAGTCCTCACATTTTATAAGTTTACTCTCACTTCTCATCACTCACCTAAGAAGTTCAAAAAGTGTAATTTTTAGCTCCCTTAGCATGTGAATTTATATTATCAATCTAAATTGGGGAGCAATTAATTACTCCCATAAAAAATGTTCAAGTTGAGGTCTGTAAACTTTCAACAACAAAAAATTAAAATTAAAATGAATGAATGGAGTAAGCTTGGTGGTCTAGTGGATAAGCTGGTGGACAATCAAGCTGATGACAGTGGTTCAAATCCCGTCAAAGCTGGTTCACACATTCATTCATCTTTCTCATGTATCACCCACCCTCTGCCTAACATTCTCATTACCTTAATATAAAAGAAACTTTCCAATTTCTCCTACGATTTCAATCTATTTCGACCCTTTCTGTCAAGTTTCCTCCAACTATGTCTTTTGAGCTGTCCACACCATTGTCTACCTGTCTCAACTTCCTCCACGGGTGCAGTCTCTGTGTATTTACCTGCACCCACCTGGCATCCTCGTCCTTTGCTGCTAATAAAGCTGGTCTGACCCATGGCGCTAACTCCGAAGTGGTCAGACTAATCCCACAGCTAAAAGCTGATATGGAATGACAGGTGTGTGGCACGGATAGCCACAAGAGACAAGCACCTGTCACGGTTGAAGAGACCAGGGGCCAATTTCACAAAACATCTTACGTTTACGTCTGCGACTAGCAGTTTTACCGAGCATGCATTTACACGTGTTGGGCATCCATTTCATGCAGAAAATTACAACATTACGGAAGATGGAGCATTTCAAGGACGAAAAGAAATTAATTATGTGTGTTTCTAACTATATTTGTTGTGCTATAACAGCAGTAAGAATTGTGGTTTTGTCGTAAATTTATGTTTACGTGCAAAACTAGGCTTACGATGTTTTGTGAAATTGGGTCCAGGACTGGAAATGTGGAGGTGGACAACGAAAGAAGTTGAAAGATAGGAGTTGCCAAATCGGGAAGAAATGAGATAGAATTCAAAGGAGTAAAAGGAAAGGGGACGGTGGGATAAAAATAAATAAATAAATAAATAAATAAAATGAATGAATGGATTTTTAATGACACCCCAGCAAATTAAAAAAAAAAATTAAACCATTTATTAATTTTTGTAAACATTCATTGATGTACAGTGCGGTTTATAAATCAAGCTTCATTAATGTAGTACTTACAGTTTGTGAGAAAACACTTACCTGAGCTAAGTGTCATTTAAGTATTATAATTAGAAATTAAAACTAATAATAAAATTTAACATGTACTGTGATGAACATACACAGATGCAGCTGTACACTAAGGACTTATTGTTTGTAACATATTGAGCTAAATAAGGAAAACTTAATGATGGAGCTATTTATGTAGAAGTTGATGCCATCACGGTCACTGGACATTGTCCAGTGGACAATACCTTTATCTTACCTTTAATTATCACCAAGGTAAAACAATAAGATTTTTTTTTTACATTTAATATGGTCAATACTTATTATGGTTATTTTGGTTACAAATTAATTTAATTTTTAAATTCATGCCTATAGCTATAAGAATGCAAGTATTGTAATCATAGGTAGATGACAAAGTTAAAGTTGTCTGGTTTAATTACACCACTAGAGCATATTGATTAATTAATCATCTGCTATCCATGTCAAACAAACAAATGGTAATTCTGACATATTATATACGTAGTCATAGAGGAAACTCGCTAAATGTTTTCATTAGTTGCAAGGGAACTTTTATATGTATTTTTCCATAGACATGACAGCACATATCACAGCCTTTGATATATCAGTCGTGGTGCACTGGCTGAGATGGGTAAACAATGTCCAACCAGAAAATGGGTCCACTGAGGTGATTTGATCCTATGACGCAAGCACCTCTGGTGAGTGCTCTACCAACTGAGCTAGATCCTGCCCTTTGTAAGTGATAAATGTAAAAATATATCAGCTAAGACAGTACACATGTTTCTATTATTAGTCTTACTGACACCTGTTGTAACCAATATCAACACAACACAGTTACACAATGTTCTTTGTTTTGTTTGTTTCTTCAATAGCCGAGGTTCGTCCCAACAAAATATTTAATCATTTCTTTTAGTCCCAATCTGTTTACATCAAACATGTTTACAAAGAATATGTTTGTGTACAAATAGACACATCTTCCTGGTTGTTGGGCGGTGTTGTTAAGTAACTCATATCGCCAGATGTGTGAGTCACATAACCAAATTTAAAATAGCAATATACATGTATATCGTATAAAGCTATTGTGCAATATCCTAATTCTACAAATGTAATTCATTTAGGGATTGGCACAAAATCAACAAGTTAAATATGAACACGTTCAACACCTAGCGACATGTTCTGTCTGAAATAAGTTTATTAGAATACACTCCACTATATTATTAAGTGACAAAGTCACAATTACGAACAATGTTCTTTGTTACAAAACGTAAGTGTGTCACTACTTTGTGCACATAACAACAAAGCCAACCCGACACTACACAGCAGATCAATGAACCACGTGAGCCGTGTTCTATTTTTAGAACACTAAAACTTGATGACACTATCCTTTTTATTTCGCTAATTTGTCAGAAACAGCACAATATTATGTAATAAAATTAACACATAACACTTATTTAGTTGTGTTACAAACTATTACCGTTAAAAACTTGGTCCAATTAACGTTTAATGAGTGAAACATGGCGTTGTTTTTATTCCGGATTCGCGTGCTCTGGTGTTTTACTACAAAATGTACGCCCGCCCATTGATTGAGGACACCGTGAACTTGAAACCACGAAATACACACTGTTACTAAACAAACACGATATACTTTTACAAATCAAAGTGTTTTTAACGAGTATTTGAGTTAAAATGCCGATATTAATAAAAGACAGTCGTAACATATTCCTAACGATTGAGATTTTGCTTGATGCGCAGTTAGTGAACGAACGTAAACAAGAGGTAAACAAAGGCACGCTGCGTTCGACAAAAATCGGAGATCTTTCGCTTACCTTTTTGCTCATATTCCGTCCCTTCTTCTGTGGATTTTAACTTTCCGGTGAATAAGAAACATGAAATAAAGAAGTATGTCGTGTTTTGGAGGAATAACAACTAGAGTTCGTCTCCAGGTTTACCAGAATGCGGTAATTACGTAGTTTACTGGGTGACCTACGCTCGTATCATGGCTGAGTCGTAAGTGTTTGGCGCGCGCGTTCCAAACTCATGACTCAGCAAGTACTGAATGACCACAAATATCGATGATTCAGCATATCCGCGTAGCGCGACTTGTTTTCTGTTGCAACAGTTGAATTATAATTATTACTGTGACAACACCTTTGTAAAAGTATATATATATATATATGTGTGTGTGTGTGTGTATGTGTGTGTATATATATCGTGTGTATATGTGTGTATATATATCGTGTGTGTGTGTGTGTGTGTGTATATATATATATATATATATATATATATATATATATATCGTGTATGTGTGTGTGTGTGTGTGTGTGTGTGTGTGTGTGTGTGTGTGTGTGTACACGTGTGTATGAAGGGTCCACGAGAATATTATAACCTATATTTAAACTACATGATGTTACGTAGTCTTCTTCTGCGATCCCAAAGTCATGCTCAGACTACCAGTCCTGTTCTACCCAGGAAGTCTGCTGTCCGTCGAAGGGACGTCGTCGGTCCCTAAAGTTTCTCTTCGAGGTCCACAGGATACCGCCAGGTTTCTTGTCTCAGAGTGTTGTTTGATGGGCAGGACTGGAGGATGTGTTCCGGTGTTTAGGCACCTGTGCAACATGGGCAGTCATCAGACTGGTCAAGTTTGAATCTATAGAGGTGGGAGAGTAGGCTGCAATGCCCAGTTCTCACTCTAAAGATGTTTACTTGCTGTGTCCTGTCCAGGGTTTCAAGGAAATCCATCTCTTTTTCCACTTCCATTATTGCCTTCCAGATGGTGTTAAAGTTGTTCCTTGTGATGGTTTTCACCTCTGAGTATGACGTGGGATTGGATGTCTGCTGGAGTCTGTTTCTCGCTTTTGAGAGCCTGTTTGCTTCTTCATTACCTGGCACGCTACAGTGGGATGGTATCGAGTGAAGGATCACGTTTGTTTTTATGCTAATAGTTCTTGAAGATTCCTCCTGATAGCCAACAGAATCTGTTCACCTCTACAGCATTGCTGGCTCTGAAGCAGAGATCTGCAGTCTGTAAGAAAAACAGTCTTGGACGAGAGATTGTCGTTTGCATTTAGTATTTGTCCGTTTCATGCATGGCACTTACCTTAGCTCTAAAGTTGGCGGAGAGATATTCAGTTGCGATGGATTTAGATGAAAAACTGCCAGCGTCATATCTAATAAAGACACTCCCACCTCCACTTTTGACAGCATGTTCAGCAAAGCCACCTGAATAGACGTGTGTCCAGGATTCGGTGTGGCGGCCCTGTCTAATACATTGAGAGTGAGGGCCTTGGGTTCTACATCTGTGTGTGGGTCCAGGATTCTGTGTGGTAGGCCCTGCCTAATACCTCTCGTCATGGGCGTCGATCGGTGGGGGACAGAGGGGGATATATAAGAGTGCCCCCCCCCCCACTGTTCCGTTTAGCAAAAGCAACAACAAGAACACCACCAACAAAAAACAAACAAAAACAAACAAAAATTAAAAGTTTAACCACTAATGTGTAGCTTTATGATTTTCATTGACATTCCTTTATCACACACACACACACACACACACACACACACACACTAACACGCCCCCCCCCCCACACTTTTAAAGCCGGATTGACGCCCATGCCTCTTGTGTAAGGACTTTGAGTTCTGCCTCTGTGTGTGGTTCCAGGATTCTGTGTGGTAGTCCCTGCCCAAGACCTCGAGAGTAAGGACTTTGAGTTCGTCCTCTGCGTGTGGGTCCCGGATTCTGTGTGGTACGTAGTCCCTGTCCAATACCTCGAGAGTAAGGGCCTTGTGTTCTTCCTTTGTATCTGTGTGTTGGTCCAGGATTCTGTGAGGTAGTCCCTGTCCAATACGTCGAGAGTAAGGACTTTGAGTTTTGCCTCTGTGTGAGGGTCCAGGATTCTATGTGGTAGTCCCTGCCCAATACCTCGATAGTAAGGACTTTGAGTTCGTCCTCTGTGTGAGGGTCCAGGATTATGTGTGGTAGTCCCTGCCCAGTACCTCGAGAGTAAGGGCTTTGAGTTCTGCCTCTGTGTGTGGGACCAGGATTCTGTGTGGTAGTTCCTGCCAAAGATCCCGAGAGTAAGGACTTTGAGTTCGTCCTCTGTGTGTGGGTCCAGGATTCTGTGTGGTACGTAGTCCCTGTCCAATACTTCGAGAGTAAGGACTTTGAGTTCTGCATCTGTGTGTTGGTCCAGGATTCTGTGAGGTAGTCCCTGTCCAATACGTCGAGAGTAAGGACTTTGAGTTTTGCCTCTGTGTGAGGGTCCAGGATTCTATGTGGTAGTCCCTGCCCAATACCTCGATAGTAAGGACTTTGAGTTCGTCCTCTGTGTGAGGGTCCAGGATTATGTGTGGTAGTCCCTGCCCAGTACCTCGAGAGTAAGGACTTTGAGTTCGTCCTCTGTGTGTGGGTCCAGGATTCTGTGTGGTACGTAGTTCCTGTCCAATACCTCGAGAGTAAGGACTTTGAGTTCGTCCTCTGTGTGTGGGTCCAGAATTCTGTGTGGTAGTCCCTGCCCAATACTTCGAGAGTAAGGACTTTGAGTTCGTCCTCTGTGTGAGGGTCCAGGATTATGTGTGGTAGTCCCTGCCCAATACCTCGAGAGTAAGGATTTTGAGTTCTGCCTCTGTGTGAGGGTCCAGGATTCTTTGTGGTAGTCCCTGCCCAATACCTCGATAGTAAGGACTTTGAGTTCGTCCTCTGTGTGAGGGTCCAGGATTATGTGTGGTAGTCCCTGCCCAATACCTCGAGAGTAAGGACTTTGAGTTCTGCCTCTGTGTGTGGGTCCAGGATTCTGTGTGATTGTTCCAGCCCAATACCTTGCGAGTAAGGGCCTTGAGTTCTACATCTGTGTACTACTTATTGTTACCGGCTCCAGGCAGGTCAATGATGGTGGTAAACTCTTTAGTTTGCAGTCTTCGTGGTCCTGGAGTGGTCTGAATATAGATGCTTTCGTTTGCAGCGCATCGTAAACATATTTATACATTTTGCAATGCGTTCATATGTACAAGTTGTAAGGATTTCCTCGGGAGTGGCAGTCCTCTGGTGAACGAGGCACCTGGTAGTCATTCATGGAAGCAATGATCACTTCCTGGTAGTCATTCATGGAAGCAATCACTTCCTGGTAGTCATTCATGGAAGCAATCATCACTTTGCCAGAATACCCTTTGAACTCGGCGTTGTGCAGATATATGGTTTTGACTACGTTATATCGTTGAGATTTGACAAAGGTTTAAACTCGTAAGTTCCATTACCCTCAGTAAGTGTACATGTGATAACCTCCCTTCACAAATTTCAGTTTTGTTTCTACCCCACCCCAATACAAAAGTAAGGTCCCCTCAACTGTAAATTGTGCCAAATAAAACAACAAGTCCTGTGACGTTTTTAAATGAATAAACAAAACAAAATAGTTTTTAAAAAATGTGTGTGTTGTGTTGTGTGTGTGTTGTGTTGTGTGTGTGGTTGTGTGTGTGTGTGTGTGCGATCATACGTGCAAGTATGTTTGTGTACAGGTAAGTAGGTTCGTACACGTGCGAGCACATACCGATTGCACGTTTAATATTAATTGTGTTTAGAATTTTAATGTAATTATTAAAAAAGAACTTTGTTTTGTTTAACGACACCACTAGAGCACATTGATTTATTAATCATCAGCTACTGGATGTCAAACATTTGGTAATTTTGACATATAGTTTTAGAGGAAACCCTCTGCCTTTTCCATTAGTAGCAAGGGATCTTTTATATGCACCACCCCACAGACAGGGTAGCACATACCACGGCCATTGGTATACCAGTCATGGTGCACTGGCTAGGACGAGGTGTAATTATTACGTAACTAAGACTCCATACGTCAGTTTAAAAACGAGGCTATTTAGGCTACTGTTTGTGCATTTAAAATTGAATGAATCAATATTTCATCATGGGGGGGGGGGGGGGTCAAGCTCATGCAATCCATAGCAGAGAGGTTGTACAATTTCGTAACCGGCAGCCCAACACCCCCCCCCCCCCCCCCCCAAAAAAAAACCCAAACAAACAAACAAAAAACCCCCAACCTACAACAAAAACAAACAAAACAAAACAAAACAAACTACAACCCAACAACAACAGCAAAACCAATAAAAAAAATAACCAACAACGAACAAATAAAAAGCACGTTTCGCGTGCCTTGGTTCCAGATACGGTGAATTCGAAAGCAAAAAAACCCAAAAAAAATAATAAAAAAAAAAATAATAATAATAATAAAAATAAAAATAAATAAATAAAATAAAAAAGAATTAAATAAAAGAGAAATAAATATTTAAAAAAAAGAGAAAAAAGAAAGAAAGATAATAAATAAATAAATAATGATAATAATTATATAGTTTTATATTGATTCACAACTAATTTTACCATTATTGACATAAACATTGTAGTATAATTTATCAATATTGATCAACAACAGGAGATACCAGTAATATATTAATAACCTTTCAGATGAAGGGGTGGATGTGTGATTTTTTTTTTATGTTTTAGACAATCAACAGTGCACTTTTTTATGTTTCGGGCAATTTTAGAAGTGGACTTTCTATGTTTTAAACGATCATCAGTGGACTTGCTGTTTGGGAGAAGTAAGGCTATGTTCAAGGAGATGTTTTATGTTTTATACAAATAAAAGAGGATTTTCTATGTTGGAGACAGTCAAAATTGGGTTTTCTAAATTCCAAGAAATCAAAACTTGATTTATGTTTGAGAGATATCAATACTGGACGTTTTTTGTTTGAGAATATAAAAACTGGACTTTATATTTGAAACAACCAAAAGTAAACTTCAAATGACTATATTTAAAATAATCAAAAGCAATCTTTCTATGTTTATGTTAATTAAAACTAGACTTTCTATATGTTTAAGGGATCGGTTTCGGTGGTGTCGTGGTTTAGCCATCGGACATAAGACTGGTAGGTACTGGGATTGCAGCCCGGTACAGGCTCCCACCCAGATCATGTTTAACAACTCAGCACGAAAAATACATCGGCTATTGGGTGTCAAACTATGGTAATGCAAATAAATAAAGTGATGATCAACATCAATATAAAAATTCAAGACTTAAACAAAAACAGTGTAAAGAACTGTGCAAAAACACAAATATCACAGAATTTTACGGATACTGAATTTTACTCAAAACTTCAATTTTGTGCTGTATTGGCCATTCTCAAAGAGAATGTTACACCCCTGCACCAAGGTGAGGTTACAGCACACGCAGGGGCAGTGGGTAGGTGTTAGGCCACTACGCCAACGTCTCTCTCACTAAACACCAACAATCAACCCACTATCCTGGTTTAGATAGCTGATGTGTTGACCCAGGATTGCGTGCTTGAACCTTAATTGGATATAAGCACGAAAATAGCTATAAATGAAAATGTTTGAAGGAATCAAACGTAGTTGTTCTGTTTGAGACAATCAAAAGTGAAATTTCTTTTTTATGACAGAATCAAATGTGGATTAATTTTTGACTGTACGTAGATTTTTTATGTTTGAGACAATCAAAAGTGGACTTTCTATGTTTGAAATAATAATTTAAACATTTGACAGAAAAAGAAGTAGACTAAGTGGGTTTTCTGTTTGAGAAAATCAGAAGTAAAGTTCATACGTTCGATAGATAGTTGATTTTCTAAGTTTTAGTTGACTTTCTATGTTTACATTGTGACCTTGACATCTGAAGTATTTACCAGGAAGTAAGAATGTCTATTATGTTCAAGACAACGAAAACAATTCCATATAATAACAATAATACACTGTCACGTATCATTTTGCTGACCAAGAAAAGGCCAAAAAGGTTATAAATAATGTACCGGTACCGTACATTTAGGATTTTTTTTTTTAATTTTTGTTATTTTAGATAATAAACAAAATTCCTCTGTCTCAGTCCGTATTCCGTGTTAACAGGAGCCTTTCAACATTTGATCTAAACAACAAATAACCCTTTAGACAATGGACGAATACTAACAATATAATATATATACATATTACATATATACATGTTTATTATACATTATTCAGATTACTATGGAATTTTCCCGCCCATTTCAAATTTATAGTCTACCTGTGGCATGTTTAGCCTATGTTATCTCCGTAAATTTAGAATTATACTGTCATATTCAAATTACAACCCACGCAAAATGTTTTGTTGTCCTTAGCGTTTTTGGTTTCCCCGCATTGTTTAACACCTGACCGATTTGAAATATAAAGAAAAGAAAAGAAAAAAAACCAATGAGGAAAAAACTAAACGAAGAGAAAATAAAGGACCAACAAAACGGTTCGAATGTCCTGGTCCTCAGGCTAATAACTGTGCTAGGACATGGTGACCGTGATATCACGCGGTATTTTGAGGGCACGTGATACTAAGTGGAATGTAAGGTCACAACTTGTTTTTCCATTACCGCGATGCAGTGCGCATGCTCTCAGGTTGACTGCGTTTCCGAAATAAACGTCTTTACATACCTCATTCATGTTGCTACGAGCAGACAACTTATGTAATTTTGGCGACCGCACAAACCAATTAGAACCATTCGAGTTATAAACGATTATCTGCTATTTGTAATGTAACTTTTTTCTCTCTCCACCAAAAAATGCTGCTTCAAGGTGTTTCGTTCATTCGTTTCAACTTATTTTCGTGCTTATGTCCAATTAAGGTTCAAGCACGCTGTCCTGGACACACAAAAAACACACACACAGCTATCTGGGCTGTTTGTCCTGGACTGCGATCCCAGTATCTACCTATCGTATATCTGATGGCTTAACCACGACACCACCGAGGCCAGTAGGTGTTTCGAACTAAGATAGCTTTTTCAATTATTAAAATTACACAATAATCATTGGTTGATCCAGAAGGTGTCATTTGAAGAGCTCTTTTGTTTTAGATTCATCATCCGCAATACACAACACTAAACTGCCCTGAAAACGCGTCTCTGAGCATCTTTATTTAAAGATATTTTTGGGAAGCATATGGCACCGAACCTCCCTACAGATATTACTCCATTTGGAAGCTCAGCTCATTTGCCTTCAAACCACAATATCAAATATTAAAATTTCGTGACCTCCCAACCCCCACCTCCCTTACAAACGTCTGGACCCGCCTATCACTGACTGTATATATATATATATATATATATATATAATGAAACCCCTCTAAACTGGACACCCTTGGGACCAAGACAAAAGTCCGGTTTTAAGAGGCATCCGGTGTAGAGGTTAATTTCTGTACTGGTTATTATAAAGGACTCTGTAAAACGTCCGGTTTTGAGAAAATTCCGGTTTATAAAGGGTCCAGTCTTGGGAGATTTCACTGTATATATATATTGAATATGTTTCTGAATTCTGATCGTCCTGTTTGAAGAATCTCAAATTTCATTTCCTAATTATACATATAATTTCCTGCATTCTACAAATGAACTCGCTTAAAGCGCGTTTGGTCTGGGATCGATCCTCGTCGGTGGGCCCATTGGGCTATTTCTCGTTCCAGCCAGTGCACCACGACTGGTAGATCCCTTGCTACTAATTGAAAAATATAGCGGGTTTCCTCTTTAAGACAAATGCTTGACATCCAATAATCGATGATTAATAAATCAATGTTATCTAGTGGTGTCGTTAAACTAAACAAACTTTTCTACAAATAAACTTCATAACAAATGCTGTTAAATGCAAACGACGTATTCGTTTGTTTACGAACATGTGAAGGCCAACACACGCTAAATAGTCTATATAACATTACAGGCATGTACCATCTTGTTGGATCACATGACATAACTACAATGTACGATAATGCTAAATAAAATTACTGTCACAAACATACACCTGTAAATTAATTAAGCACCACCTGAACTATATTGCAGCCAAAAAGGCGATTATAATAGTTTACAGTTGTACGTGCCGGTATTGAGTTTTTACATATTATTCTGTATCTACTGTTTATTTACCGAGATGGCGTAACTACATTACTTATGAGAAGCATATCAATGTGATACCAGCGTCATAGTTTATTTCTATACATTTTCATGCAAATGTACGGTTTCGGTTTCGGTCTTCTTTTTTTCTTCTATTACACATTAAATTAGCCCGAGTACTCTGACTGTAAAACAGCTAGACGGACATTTGTAATGAGAGCATATACAGTGGATGATCCAGAAAATCCATTTGGGGGGTGGGGGTGGGTGGGGGGAGGGAGGCAATGACATGAGGCAGTATGCCAATAAAACTTTGGGGGAGATTTGGAGGGGATCGTAAAAAAAAAAAAAAATTAATATAGAACTGTCGCAAAATTTAATTAAAATATATATATTTTTAAGTGACTATTTATGGATTTGTGTCATTATTATTAAAAAATTTTTGTAGAACTAACTACAATTTTGGTTTACGTCAATTCTAGAAGGGTTCAGGGGCATGTTCCCACGGACAACTTAAAAAATCCGATGTCCTGAAATGCATTTTCCTGGATTCTATATAGAAAATGCATCATGACAAATGAAGAAAAAGAGAAACAAATCGCTTCAATGAGCGGTGTTCGTGTTGTGTTGTACGTGCGTGAGCGCACACGCCCCTGTTCTCTTTCCATATTAGTCATTGTAGAAAAACGAAACTAGTTTAATATAAGCCAGGTTAAGCGAATATCTCGTAAGCCAATCCCACACATCGTATTTTTCCACAACTAAACTTGAATACTTGGGCAGTGACAATGCGGAAGTTAATGTCGAGACTAAGCTGGAGATTTTATTTTTTGTTGTTGTAAATACAGATTATTGTACAACCTATAACACACACGCAGAAATTACATGAAAAACAAAACCGAAAAACACTGCCCCCACACCCTATAAAATGATGTTGATAAACGGCGTCATATAATGCAGATGGGAACGACCCCCTCCCCGTAATGAATACACAGTACTGTAAATAATACCATTTGATTTCGCGTCTTAAAGTCCATTGTGTAGGCTAATAAAGGATATTATAAATTTCCTTCAATTTATAACCATATAAAACGTAATTTATCACCAATACTTATATAGGTGGTGTTTAAAAGAGAAAAAGGTTTTTAGGCCACACAATGTACTAAGAAGAATAACTCGATATCCACCTACAAATTAAGTCAACAAGAATTGCCTTTCCCTTTTCATCATAAATCGCACCCAAGATAAAGCTCATTTCCATCGTTGGTCACATTGTATTACCACTAGATGGTTAGTTGGTTTTGTTTAACGACACCAGTAGAACACATTGATTAATTAAATATCGGCTATTGGATGTCAAACATTTGGTAAATCTGACTCGTAGTAATCAGAAGAAACCCGTTACATTTTTCCTAATGTAGCAAGAGATCTTTTATATGCACCATCTCACAGGCAGGATAGCACATACAACGGCCTTCGATATACCAGTTGTGGTGCACTGACTGGAATCGGGGATCGATCCCAAAAACAACCGCGCATCAAGCGAGTGCTTTACCACGGAGCTACGCAGGGTCAAGTTTAAATGGCGTTCGGTAGTCTTACACTGGGCCTTCCTTAAAAATATATTGCAGCTGTTGATAGTCTGCCATCATTAGTAGAGGCTACATACATGGCTGCCGTGTATATATAACCACTTCCGTGTATATATATAAGATAGCGGCTTCCATTATGGTTGTATTTGTGGAATTCATCTCCGTACTCAATATTTTGTGTCAGAATGGTCGAAAACCATTTAAACGGCCTTAACATATTACATTATAGATTAGGGAGATATAGGTGAAAATATGTTGTCCTTGTCACCTTCTCCATCGCTTTTTGTCAGTCCATCTTTTTTGTCTAACAAACCAAGCATTCACTTCGTCTCCCGTCCATCCATCCATCCATCTCTCTCTCTCTCTCTCTCTCTCTCTCTGTTATTTGGAATTTCTTGGTCTTAGTATATAGAATATAAATATTACTTTTTAGTGTCATTCGCAAAGTGCAACAACAAGCAATAAAATATATGGCTTTATTGTCAAAAAATACATGTATTTTACATTCATGATTAATTTGTAAGTTCAGTCATCTGAATCTACTGTGTAGATGTACATTAAGATTCAAGGCATTACTCATAAACATTCAATCTACCATACATACTCGAACACTGCCGAGATAATCATTCAATGGATTTTAATAATAAGGAATAATGATTTCAGAACAAATGTTCCAACACTAATTATGCATATTTCAAATACAGTATATAATTAAAAAATAATAAAAATAAAAAAATAAAAAATCGGGCAGGTAAACTCTGAACCTCAGTTAATGATGGATTTTTTTTAAACAGCTTCAACTTGATGTACATGACTGATGAGGTAATGTTTAAAATAATAAACAAAGCAAACAAAACCCCCACAAGAATATCAAAAGTAAAAATTAAAGCCAGTCTTAAATATGAAAACAAATTAAATGTAACTGGACCATTATGATTTTTAGCTTTCCACAAAATAGATAACCAATTTGGCTTCAATTCCCAGCTGAATTTCTTGCTTCAGATTTTATAAAATGCCACATCCAGTTTGACTTTTCTATGCTCTTTTTTACAATCGTCACCAAATAATACTTACCGGTATATTCTTCATTCAACTTTTAAGGAAGATTACAAACAAGAGGCTAACAATAAAAACATTTTTAAAAGAACATTCGTCGACAGAATATAACCAAATAATATTTAATAACATACAGTAGCAGCTAAATGATACAATGAATGACAAAGACACTTCAACATTATCCCCCCCACCCCCCACCAAAATAAACATATAGTACCTATTTCAAGTTACTATCATACTAAAGATATTTTTAAAATTATGCCTATTAATACTAAATATATACAAGCAAATCTAATGATAACAAGTTCAACAGTAATTTCTTTTAATTCAAAGTCAAACAAACTGCACATAAAAACACCACTTCTATTTCCAAAGCACCTTTTCTTTTCCTTTTATGTCATGCCAAACTGAAATAACTGACAATAAAACCCCGCTTAAAATGGAAGTTGGTATGAAGTATTGATATTCTCTGCTGATCTACGTGCAATAACATTTGAAAGACATACGACTGGCTGCTCCTAGGTGATGACCAGGTCACCAGTGCCATACCATGCCATACTCATAGAGCAGGGTGGGGGATTTGACCCCATAAAAACCCTCTCTGCACACATGCCTGGGGTGTGCCTAAACCTTGTCAATCATGCACAAATCAGATTATAAAATATCAACATTTGGTCAGGAAGCATTTATTCTTTGTAACCTTGGTGTTAAAATCAAATACTTTGTGATAAAACGCAACCATTTAATAAAAAAATAGAAATATTCTATTCCACAAACATGATCAAATAAATGAAATATTTATTGAATTGAATGATATGGATTTTCTTCGTTCTACTCCCTCTGCCCAGTTGATATTGTGCCATTACTATGTTAAAGATGCAGACCCTTGTTTCAACCCGTGAAAATGGACACCAAGTTTCATGAACAAACCTGTAAGACATCAGAATAAAGTTACCAGAGAGAGAAATGAGTGTGAAATGTCCTCAACACGTAGACCAGAGCTGGTTTCGATAACCATTACTTCTCAGAGGTAGTGTTTTAAACAATATGAAAAATGTATTTTGTGGTATTACAAACACCATGAAGAATTTGAATGCACGAACATCTAAACAATAAAGAGCATGTAATGTTTAACGTCAATGATCGAACATGGCTCCAATAGTAAAACGATATGCTGAACATGTTGAATAACTACAATCTGTCATTTTAATATTGTTATGAGATATTTCATAAAAGACATTTCTTACTTTCAGGCTCCAAACCATCAACGTAACGGTATTAATCATAATTGTTTAAATAGATATCTTACAAGGTGTATATTTGTGTATTTATCATAACATTCATACGAAACACTCTCTTTATCATGAAGGCTCACATTGGTGTTAAAAAAGTTACACTACATGTCCAGGGTTTCTGCCAGTTATTTTTGAGTATGGCGCTATGGAATTGAATATTTACAATGTGTGTGCTGAATGCAACTGCAGTCGACAGGGGGTATGGAACCCTCCCTCCCAATTAATAAATGGGTTAGGCTTAGGGTTAGGGTTAACCAAATCATAATTGTGTTAAAAGGTTAACTTAAAAAAAAAAAAAAAATCTGCACAAAATTTGGGTATGGAACCATACCTGTTTTAGCCTCTGGCAGAAACCCTGGGGTCTTACTGTGACACCAACTTCCAGAACGGCTTCTCAGTTTCTAGCATTTTCTTCCATGTTGAAAGCAGAGCAGCAGAGATTGCTTCTCACTCCACAAAATGAACACTCAAACAGGCTGGAAACCACCTCGACCTCATATACCAGGGCTAAAATGAATTTCAAGTCTTGACCACACACTCAAACAGGCTGGAAACCACCTCGACCTCATATACCAGAGCTAAAATGAATTTCAAGCCTTGACCACACACTCGAACAGGCTGGAAACCACCCCGACCTCATATATTAAGGCTAAAATGAATTTCAAGCCTTGACCACACACTCAAACAGGCTGGAAACCATCTCGACGTCATATACCAGGGCTAAAATGAATTTCAAGCCTTGACCACACACTCAAACCGGCTGGAAACCACCTCGACCTCATATACCAGGGCTAAAATGAATTTCAAGTCTTGACCAAACACTCAAACAGGCTGGAAACCACCTCGACCTCATATACTAAGGCTAAAATGAATTTCAAGTCTTGACCACACACTCAAACAGGCTGGAAACCACCTTGACCTCATATACCAGGGCTAAAATGAATTTCAAGTCTTGACCAAACACTCAAACAGGCTGGAAACCACCTCGACCTCATATACTAAGGCTAAAATGAATTTCAAGTCTTGACCACACACTCAAACAGGCTGGAAACCACCTCGACGTCATATACCAGGGCTAAAATGAATTTCAAGTCTTGACCACACACTCAAACAGGCTAGAAACCACCTCGACCTCATATACTAAGGCTAAAATGAATTTCAAGTCTTGACCACACACTCAAACAGGCTGGAAACCACCTCGACGTCATATACCAGGGCTAAAATGAATTTCAAGTCTTGACCACACACTCAAACAGGCTGGAAACCACCTCGACCTCATATACCAGGGCTAAAATGAATTTCAAGTCTTGACCACACACTCAAACAGGCTGGAAACCACCCGACCTCATACACCAGGGCTCAAAACGGCCTGTGGCTAGGTCGCTAAATGCATCTGGGTGACTTAAATATTAAGAAATAATGCCTTTAGTCGCCCAAATATTATTCGGCCAATCTTCTTTAGAGCTATAACATATGAGCCACTATTAATATTTGTATTGCATATATTTATTCCACATTAAAATCTTGCTTGTGGTTCATGGTTGGCTTACTTTAATTTGCCAACATCTATTATTATTTTTTGGGCCACATATTTTTTGGCGAGTTTCGAGCCCTAATATATATAGTCATGTTGTTAGTTTGCGTACTGTACTGGAGCATTCTATAGACAATGTTAAGTGTCTCCAGCACAGAGACTAGCACAAGCTGAATAAGGGCTTAAAGAGAAGGCAGCAGGCCTCTTCATTTGAAAATAGCATCCATTACTCTCCTCACCACAAATTCCAGGGAAACCCCCTTCCCCAAACACACAACAGAAATCAGTTCCACAAATCTAAACAACATTTCCTATCAAACGAAGCGATGAAAGGCAAGCATGAAACCCTCACTTTGTTTTTTTTGAGTGAATGTAGTCGAGCGAAGATGTCCGCTTGCTCATCGATTATGGTAAGAAGGTAATGCATGAAAGTAACAAAACAAAACAAAAAAACATCCAAAAGCCCCCAACCAACCCCAAACCCTAATGTTGAAACTATGAATCTATTTCTTAGATTTTTTCAGATATTTTGGAGTTGAAGACTGTAGAGAAGCTTTTCGTCTTTTTCTGTTCTCTTTTGATGACGATGGTGATGGCGCTGGTGATGATAGAGTGCTACTGGTTTTCACTTTATCTACCAAGAAAACAAAAATCAAAGAGATAATAAGTTGAGCACTCGAGATAATTAGTTGAGCACTCGAGATAAGTTGAGCACTCGAGATAATAAGTTGAGCACTCGAAATAATAAGTTGAGAGCTTGAGATAATAAGTTGAGCACTCAAGATAATAAGTTGAGCACTTGAGATAATAAGTTGAGCACTCAAGATAATAAGTTGAGCACTTGATATAATAAGTTGAGCACTCAAGATAATAAGTTGAGCACTCAAGATAATAAGTTGAGCACTCAAGATAATAAGTTGAGCACTTGAGATAATAAGTTGAGCACTCAAGATAATAAGTTGAGCACTTGAGATAATAAGTTGAGCATTTGAGATAATAAGTTGAGAGCTTGAAATATTAAATTGAGCACTCAAGATAATAAGTTGAGCACTCGAGATAATTAGTTGAGAGCTTGAGATAATAAGTTGAGCACTCGAGATAATTAGTTGAGAGCTTGAGATAATAAGTCATGTGCATTCAGCATGCACAGAAACAAATGTCTATCAATGTTTACTTGTGGCTTAAAAGTACTTTGATGACATCGAATTAAGAAAATACAGATATGAAAATTAACAACGCTTGACATCACAGCACACGGTGCGGCAAGCGTCACACTGAAAAACAATAGCCTGATTTATGGGTTTATTTGAAGAATGTCAACATTAGACTACGACATGTATTTAATATCTTCACAACAGAAAATGACATGGATATCAACATTTGTTTGTTGATTTTGATAATAAATTTAAGAAGGTAAACATTATTTCATCAAATCAATCGTACATTATAGAGCGCATGCACAGAAATCATTTTCTGTTAATAGGCCGGTTCAAGATTACTCGAGGAGACAGTCTGGCGCCAAAATAAAAACACTGTCCGACATACAGCGACAAGGTGCCAAGTGAGCTATGACAATAAACAAGTCGGGATCTTGACGCCATTGTGAAATCAGATTAGATCCAAAACATTATGCTGACTTCGACTTCTCACTACTGCTAAAAACTTAATGACTAGAGTTGAAAAAAAACCCAGGATAATTTTGACGGCATGATTAGGGCCTGCAGATTGTCGAATGCCAGAGCCAGCTTCGTCTACAGCAACGCAGGTAAGAAAACAATGCAATAACTTCATTTTTGTCCAGTTACCATAATGGTTATTGAAAAGTGTATATTATCAATATTTATATCTTCAGGAATTGGAGACATAATGATCTGTACAACAATGTAGATGAAAAGTGTATATTATCAATATTTATATCTTCAGGAATTGGAGACATAATGATCTGTACAACAATGTAGATGAAAAGTGTATATTATCAATATTTATATCTTTAGGAATTGTAGACATAATGATCTGTACAACAATGTAGATGAAAAAAGTTCAAAATATCTTCACAAGTTAAAGACATAATCGTCTCTACATCCACAAAGATATAAAAATTTCAAAATACCTTCAGACCAGGGGTGGGGAAAAATAAAATTGTCAATCGGTCCCACTTGATGTCGTCGCTACCGGGGTGTGTGTGTGTGTGTGTGTGTGTGTGTGTGTGTGTGTTTAGGAATTTAAAAAAAAAGAGAACATATTAAAAACGATATTTGCCAAATAGTTTTTTTAAAAATTATAGTGATATTTGTATAGTTTTATCTTGAATCATGAACGCGAAACGATAAACATGAAAAAAAAAAAAAAAAAAACCCCCAATTAATCACATATGATCAGTGAAAACCCCCACAAATTGTATATATTTTACATAATAGAATAAATAATATAAAAAAAGGAATAAAAGTTATGAATTTTAATTCCCATATATGTATAAAAAGTACGAGTATTCAGTACTGTATCCTAAAAATTAATAAAAGATGGCACCATTGAAGCGTTTGACAGCCTGAGCTAGCACATTTTTAGACAAAGAGAGTAATAACGTCATCACTGATTGGATGAATTTGACCTCTAATGGCTCTTGAGATAACAGTACATGAAAAGGTGGAAACCTTTTGTTAATTTTAAAATCCTTTATAATTATTTGATACATTTATGGATTATTGCATTATATTTTATGCTATTTTAAGCAGTTTGTATTGCACAAAAGCCTCTTGCTTTAGACTAGGACACTCGACCCGACATAGCGCTGTACATAGGTTTTGACAGATGTTGATTGTAACGAGTTGCAAATTCTGGGTCCTTTGTTTTAATTGGAGTGTAATACCTTGATGGCTCTCTAAACCAAGAATGGTGCTATCGTTAACATCTGTTTAATCTCTTGACCGGCTCAGCGACTTTGACAAATGTCTAGCCTTGTAGCAGTCGACTGACACTACTGTAGGTCCGACTTCAGTGACTGGCGATATACTTAGGCAGACTTTAAAATCACAAACGTCTGAAACACCAGCCATATTATATTGACCACTATTTATTTATTATTTTAAATCATGCACGAGATACTGATGTCTGGGCTGGCCGGTCCACTTGACCGATAGGAATTTGTTCCAATAATAGAAATGGACAGATGCTTCGGACTGACAAGAATGACAAAAGTGGGACCAGCAAACGCGCGTTTTTAAAAAATAATTTCGGTCTCAGAGATCGAGAATGGGTCCCAGACTGGGAAAAAAGGGCTTTTCCCCACCCCTGCTTCAGATGTTAAAGATGTAAAGGTCCATACATGCATAAATGAATGAAAACTATAAAATACCGTTACAAGTTAAAATGTAAAGGTTTATACATGAATAAATGTATGAAAATTACAAAATACCTTTAAAAGTTGAAGATGTAAAGGTCTATACATGAATAAATGCATTAAAACTACAAAATACCTTTACAAGTTAAAATGTAAAGGTTTATACATGAATATATGTATAAAAATTACAAAATACCGTTACAAGTTAAGATGTAAAGTTTAATATATGAATAAATGTATAAAAATAATAAAATACCTTTAGTAGTTGAAGTACAGGTGATTTGTAGAACAAGCCATGTACATGGCATGAAGGCAGGGTTAACAGCTGTGAACACTTCCACTTTGGACTGTAGGTTGCCTGGCAACAAGGAAACCACTGCATCTCGGTTTGCTTTACTCTTCACATGTGCAGTGGGCAGGAGTACGACCAGATTGGAAAGCCGTGTGGAATCCATCGTTTCTAAAACCTTCTTAAAATATCTGTCGAAGTTAATAAGCTCGGTATCAACTCTTTGAAAAACCAGCAGAGTGCTGCCAACAGCTGCACGGGCATTGTCAGTTTTCTTTCTCAGACGTTCCACCAAATCTGTGCTCTGTTCTGAGATCCTGAAAACCGACTCCTGTGGATAGACATTAACTGGACAGAGAGGAGGCTCCTGATTGGTCAACCATTTCTCCAGCCGTGTCACCTCGCAGTGAAGAGACTTCGTGGTGGATGGTTCGGAACACAACCCGGTCTTGTTATCCCAAAGTGTCATCTTCTCGGCGGCAGGATCGGCGGGCCACTGGGCTCGTATAGTTCCATCCTGGTCCAGTGCATTGTTGATCGTTACTTTCAAGAATCGGCAGCTTTCAATGGGGAAAATGCTGCCAATGCACAATGCCGTTCCTCCTGAGACACTGTCGAGTAACTGAGATGCTTTTGACCAGGTTTTTTCTAAAATCTGATTTTCTATCATCGGATCCTCGAGATCGTTTACCATCTTGGTCTGGATTTTATATTCGCTGTTGATTTTCTTTTCCAAGTATTCAGAATTTAACAAAAATTTTATTAAGCTGTCTTTGTCTTTAGACCTGTGGAAAAAGATAAATAACTGAATAAATATCTCATCTTGTCTTGTCTTGTCTTGTCTTTAAAAATAAAAAAAATAATTAAAAAATAAAATGAAACATTTGTATTCAATAAATATGGATTTTAAAAACATTCCCTACAAACTAGCTGACATGCACTCTCTGTCTCTGTATCTCTCTTATACACATTAGTGAATCTTTTATTGACAGTGTTCAATTTAGTGCTGAACTCTGTCATCTTGTTATAAATACACTGAGTTAAATCCACACACAAGATAAATAAAATGTTTTAGATTTGAAGGCAACTGTATTATAAAGTAAAGTTAACATGGTCCGATAAAAAATGTTTTGCCAAGTTGTAGTCAAATATCAGGAGATGACATTACATGTGTTTTCATTTCCAATAAAGGGTGGGATGTAGCTCAGTGGTAAAGCGCTTGCTTGATGTGTGGTCAGTTTAGGATCGATCCCCGTCGGTGGCCTCATTGGGCTATTTCTCGTTCCAGCCAGTGCTCCACAACTGGTGTAACAATGGCCGTGGTATATACTATTACTACCCTGTCTGTGGGATGATGCATATAAAAGATCCCATGCTGCTAATCGAAAAGAGTAGCCCATGAAGTGGCAACAGTGGGTTTCCTCTCTATATATCTGTGTGTTCCTTAACCATAAGTCTGACACCATATAACCGTCAATAAAATGTGTTGAGTGCGTCGTTAAATAAAACATTTCTTTCTTTCTTTCATTTCCCATAAAAACTGAATTTTATAAAAAATATGGAAAATCCTGCATTAAAATTGTTTTTTGATTAAAAGGAAAAAGGGAAGAGAGTTAACTCTCTTGAATAGTGATGTACCTTGTATGATTTTCTCTTGAATAGTGATTTGATCTGTTTGATTTGCTGTAGAGCATACCTACTGAAACCATTGAAATGACATGACGTATATGACATGACGTCCTTGCTTTGAGATAAATTATCAAGCATTTAGCATACGTATCTTGTATCTTGTAAGATGCTTTGCAGCACTTACTTGAAAGCAACAGTAGGAATACTGGCAACAATTTTTATTCAATATTGGGAATACAAAGTACACAGTAAAACAAATTTGAACTGTACAACCATAGTTGATAATTTTATAATAACGTTAACGTTTAAGCTCATATTGGTTACGGCCTTTAATTTCAGGGAAATGACAGTATTAGTAAAATCACAAAACCGAAATTTCATTTCCCATGATTATTACATCGAGTATGATTATTAAACGAAAATAATATCAACAGCTTCCGATGGGTTCCCATGATCACAAGGCACGGAACTGAAAAAGTGTTTCCCGTGAAATTTGAAATGTTATGGCCTGTGGTTACCTGCTGTACCATCATGATCAACTGTTTTGTGTTTTACAAAAAACTTGTACATGCCTTGAATACACCAAGAAAAGGAATATTTGTTCAACGATTTCATATTAGGTCTATCCGATGTCTAACGCATGGTTATTTTGATACTTGTTGCATGGGACGGTACAAACACAACAAAAAAGAGAAAGAAATGTTTTATTTAACGACGCACTCAACACATTTTATTTATGGTTATATGGTGTCAGACATATGGTCAAGGACCACACAGATTTTGAGAGGAAACCTGCTGTCGCCACTACATGGGCTACTCTTTCCGATTAGCAGCAAGGGATCTTTTATTTGCGCTTCCCACAGGCAGGATAGCACAAACTGTGGCCTTTGTTGAACCAGTTATGGATCACTGGTCGGTGCAAGTGGTTTACACCTACCCATTGAGCCTTGCGGAGCACCTACTTAGGGTTTGGAGTTGGTATCTGGAATAAAAATCCCATGCCTCGACTGGGATCCGAACCCAGTACCTACCAGCCTGTAGACCGATGGCCTAACCACGACGCCACCAAGGCCGGTCAAACACAACAAAGGCCATTTGTAACAAAAAGGAAATCATACATTTTCCTATAGGCAGGACAGTACATAGCACAGCCTTTGCTGTACCACATGGAGGCACACTGCCTTGGAAAGGAGAAAAGAAAAATTCATTGAGTGGCAATCAATCATGTGACCTATTGCACCTCAGGCAAGTGCTCTAACACCGACCTACAAGTTGTCTTGTGCCAAATTCTGGAAACAGTTTATTTTGTTTAACAACACAACTGAAGAACATTGACTTACTGTCACCAGCCTTTGGATGTCAAACATCTGGTAATTCTGACATTCTTTTGTGTTGAGGAACCTTAGGATGAAGATCATGCCCCCCCCACCACCACCACCTCCATCAAATTGTGGAGTACAGTAAGACTAATACATACTGGATACATTGTGCAAGATCCTTGATGAGGAAGATGATTTCTCTCTCGTGTTGAGGAATGTTAGGATGAAGATCGTGCCACATCCTGATGCTGACCACAGACCCTGCGTCTCGGTATACCTCTCTGGTGATGGCTGATCGGAGTTCATCAGACAATGTAGAGACAGCGGGTACACAGAGAACAAATTCTGAAATAATAAATAATTTATATTGTGAGACTGTGGATTTAGAGTGTGGACCCAACTGTTCTCTGTAACATACAATGAACAAATTCTGAAAGATTAAATGAACAAGCATTCTGAATGTACTGCTAAACCAATACATGTTGCTTACAGGACCCAACAATTTTTCTTATCTCCTAAATGCAAGGACCATACCTCTGTGAAAAGTGGGTAAATCACCATAAAAGTTAAACTTGAACAGTAACAGTATATGATAAAGAGCTAAATTTACAAGGCTGAATTTACAAAGCCTGTTTTTGACTTAAACAGGTTTAACTACAAGTATTTATAATGCTTAAACACCTGCGTTTTAACGAAAACAGCCTTTGTAAATTTGGCCTTGTATGCCTATGTGAAACAGTCCACTAGTTAACAATAAACACTAGCTGACCTGTTTTCTAAGTAAGCCCACCTCTGTTAGCTCTAAACTGACTGGATCCCTTTGACCCTTCCTCCTCTAGGTCACTGTTACTTGTGACCCTGATAAACACTAGCTGACCTGTTTTCTAAGTAAGCCCACCTATGTGAAACAGTCCACTAGTTAACAATAAACACTAGCTGACCTGTTTTCTAAGTAAGCCCACCTCTGTTAGCTCTAAACTGACTGGATCCCTTTGACCCTTCCTCCTCTAGGTCACTGTTACTTATGACCGATTTATCAGGTGAAATTGTTTCATCGCTGTCATCACCGTTTTCTTCATCTGGAAATAACAGAATTAACAAATGTCCTCACAACGCTAAATTTCTTTGCCACAATTCTACTACCAAAAGCTATAGTTTTGTCAAATAAAATAATAATTAAACAAATAAAGAACAAATTTAATGACCCATTACATCCTTACCACAATGAAGAGAGAGAGAGAGAGAGAGAGAGAGAGAGAGAGAGAGAGAGAGAGAGAGAGAGAGAGAGAGAGAGAGAGAGAGAGAGAGAGAGAGAGAGAGAGAGAGAGAGAGAGAGAGAGGGATGGGTGGGGTGGGTGGGTTTTTTGGGGGCAAAAAAAAAAAAAAAAAAATCCTCAGGTTAAATTTATTGCTATGAAAAGTTTTGTTTGTTTACATTAGTTTTGCCTAATTTTTATTGTCCATGTGTTATTTTTCACCCATTTTAATATATATTTTAAATAAAGCTTTATAAAGATATGTTTACATGACATTATGTGTGTATAAATCCAATGCAGGCCTAAAAAAAAAAAACGCAAAAAATATCACTTGGTCAAGGACATGAGTGAATAATTTGTACCAAGTTTGGTTAAAATCTGCATTGTGAAACATGATGACCATATTGGATTTTAAATTTGAAAAAAAATAGCAACACTTACTGGGCCATGAGAGGATCATTTGGACCAAGTTTGGTTAAAACCTGCCTGGTGGAACTGAAGAAGTCGAAAATGTGAAAAGTTGACAGACACTGGATGCCAGGTCAGGTGAGCTAATAATCAGTCCCACCAATGCATGTTTTTAAATTTATCTCTCAAATTAAAAATAAAAGAGAGTAACTGTGAGGTACATGATACCCCTGTCAGGAGTTTGATGGTAAAGCAAACTAATTAATGAATGTGTTATATGAATTTATAAGGAAAATACTGCCTAAACAAATTCTTTTAATGTGCAGTATGTAAAATAGGTCACAGTGACCTAGTTATGGTACAAGACATGGCACCATCCCATGCTGTACTTGCAAGGTTTCATGATCCTACAAGAATTGGTAAAGCGGCGTTCTCATTATGCGATTTGTCGCATGCTATTTGTTGTAGCAACTCGAATTGTGTGTGGGAAGACGTTTACGTCATAAGTTTCCATAAGGTCAAACAAAGCTCGTCAGTTTAAAAAATATTTTGTGGGAAATGTAAGTGCATACAAATTTCCAGTGAAATAAAGAAAACATGAATGTAGATCATTTCCGTATGGCATTATGTAACAAAACAATTATTGACCACATATGGACAATAATAGGTTTTATGGACCCATAAAATCCAGACATTTTGACATGTTTATAAGCAAATAAAAAAACCTGGATGTAACAAAACTAAATGGTTGTACTTTTTTGTAATTTGATAGACTGAGAGCTTATGATTTGTTGTGAGAAATAGAACATGTTCTAATTGATATGATTCCGACACAACTTGTGGTATGAGACTAAAGTCGTTCTGATTCAGGTGTTTTCACAGTACGATTCGATCGCATGTGACAAGTCAGTATGGCTAATCACACAAATGAGAACACCCCTTAAGAAAGATATGCCCCGAAAACGAAAACTTGATGGACATTTGTACGAACAACACCATACCATAATTTGACCTGCCAAAGATGGGTATAAAAACACAAAATAGGCTATGCAATAGTTTTTATGGCAAAACCCGTTTACAGGTTATTAAAAATTTGAATTTGTGATGGCCAGAGAACATTTTGTTTCCCAAATTTTGATCAACAACATATCTAGTCAATTAAAAATTGATTAGCAACTTCTGTTTAATATTTTACAATTGAGTAGCAATCTCTGAAACTTGCACAGTAAATCGCAACGCTATACTGAACAAAATGTTTCCGGGAGATCTTCAATGTCCATATTTTACCTGTATCAATGCATGCAGTGTTAGGCAAGCCATTCATCTTAGACAGAGTAACAACAGACTGTCGCTTCGACTCGGAAGACCCCGGAATGGATATTTTCTTTTTCTTCTCTGAAGCAGCTTGGTCGCCGCTCTCTTGCATTACTCTTTTGGCCGGTGGAGATCTCAGCTTGGATCTTTCAATTGAAGAATCAAAACCACGGGGCGACTTGCATTTTGTACCTGGGCTTTTCTTTGAGATGTTTGGTGACTTAGTAATATTGTGATGCACATTCAGGCTGACATCTGAATCAAAATTATAAACTTCACTACTCAAAGATACGGTTGGGTTCACCTTCGAATTGGGTTCTTCTTTAGGCGGGGATGACTTAGCTGCAATTTTAGCAGGTGATGCGGATTTAATTGTGTATAAATTCTGTAATTTTACATTTGGACTTAAATTTGTTCCACCAGTCTTTTCCATATTCTTTTTGGCAGTCTTGACTTTATTTGTGACCGGAGTGGAAAAACTGTTGTTATCAACATTGTTATCTGCCTTTGTAACAGACACACATAATGTACTAGTCTTAGATATGGACTTCTTCGGAGCAGAAATTCTTGCTTTCTTTTCGCATAGGCCTTGTTTCTTACGGGGTGACACTTCCCGGTCACTCAATGACACCAGCGATGTGTTTTCTGCGTCCTGCGACATGAGGAACGTTTGTATGTGGCTCTCCTCATCTTCCTCGTCTTCGCTCAAGTCGCTCGTGTTTTCTTCATTCCCAGCAGCTAGGTCTGAAAGAGAAAACCACACAACAGAGTTTATATATAATATATATATATATATATATATATATATATATATATATATATATATATATATATTAAAAAAGAAAAATGAGCAAAGGAAGGAATGTGTAATGTCATCCTTGCACATTCAGGCTTCCTGCTAGAGGGTATGGGTGTGTGTGTGTGTGTAAAATTACACACCCTAAAATCGTGGAAATTAATGGATATATTTTTTTAATTTTTTGATAGATTATAGTAAGGAGGAAATGTTTTATTTAACGACACACTCAACACATTTTATTTATGGTTATATGATGTCGGACATATGGTTAAGGACCACACAGATATTGAGAGAGGAAACCCGCTGTCGTCACTTCATGGGCTACTCTTTTCAATTAGCAGCAAGGGATCTTTTTTATGCACCACCCCACAGACAGGATAGTACATACCACTGTCTTTGTTACACCAGCTGTGGAGCACTGGCTGGAATGACAAAGATTATAGTAATAGAACTGCTGTTTAAACATTTTCAAAGTGCATAAAATGTAGAGTCAAGTTTCAAAACAGTTAAAATCTGTAACCATCTAGTTGGGAGGCTTGGAGCATTTATGATCTCTTTAATTTGTATTCCGTACCCTCAAATTATTCTTTGGCAGAAAGGAATGTTTTATTTAACGACACACTCAACACATTTCATTTACGGTTATCTGGCGTCAGACATATGGTTAGGACCATACAGATATTGAGAGAGGAAATCTGCTGTCGCCACTTCATGGGCTACTCTTTTCGATTAGCAGCAAGGGATCTTTTATATGCACCATCCCACAGGCAGGATAGTACATACCATGGCCTTTGATATACCAGTCGTGGTGCACTGGCTGAAACGAGAAAGAGCCCAATGGGCCCACTGATGGGGATCGATCCCACATCGAGTGAGCGCTGTACCACTGGGCTACGTCCCGCCCTTTTTGGCAGAAAGCCTAACATTGTTTATTAATCAGCAGCTGTCGGGTGTCAGACAGATGACACACAGGAATCCAGTCTACAAATGACATACTGCTACCACAGAGGCTTCTCCTGAAATGCAGCAAGCGATCTTTTCTATCTTTACATAAAAAAAACCCTGACATTCCACCAGCAGTATCCTGCAATCAAACTGTCCACCACACCCATCAACTAAACATTATTGCCTTTATCTAGCCAAGATGACCTTTTGTAAGCCTGGCATTATGAAAGGTTTTAGAATTCAAATCAATGATATGAGTATTTCCGAACTGATTACATTTTGAATAAATTATAATGTAACAATTTGAAATTTATAGATTTTGGTGATTTATGTACAAACCTTTAATATGATACATGTATTCAATTTGTTATTATTCAACTCTTCTGTGCAGCCAATAAACGGACTATGAACTCTTACATTTAGGATTCATCACAAGTGGTTTTATGTAGGCATATAAAAAATGACATATTTTAAAACTGATGTCATTCCAATTAAAAAAGACCCTGTGTCATATATTCTTATACCACTTGAATATCGAGTAATAACCAACTGGAATTATACATGTACAGATCGTTTAGCATGAAGTTCACATAAAACATTCTTGTATTAAGCTTGAGATTATATAATAAAGAGATTATTACCCTCTTGTGTTTCAGATTCATCAATATCATATATTAGGAATAAAAATAATGTACTATGTGATAATAATGTACCGAAACACAATGTCTCACCTACCATAAACCGTTTTGTTGCACTGTGATGAACATCCGTAGGTGCAACTATAAACCAAGTTTCACTGACCTAGGACTTATAGTTTGTAGGAAAGTGATTTAAATGCGAAACTTTTACAACAAAACTACCCGTATCTCGCCTTTTTACTTCGTAAAGGCAAGGCAACATTGTATATAAGGGATAAAAAATACCCACTTTTGTTGGACAGAATAAATGAAATGTTTTTATCTAAATTAATTGTAATCAACTTACTCACATAGCAATTAAATAACTTGGGTCACATTGAAAAAATATATAGCATTGCCAACCTTTGGATATGGGGCACTGGTAATCTAAAGTGAATGTTAACACTATAATCTATTTAGTTCACCAAGAACCATGGATCTAGAAGGAAAATAACTGTACTGTACAGGATCGGGATGTAACCCACTGGTAATCTAAACTGAATGTTAACACTATAATCTATTTAATTTTACCAAGAACCATGGATCTAGAAGGAAAATAACTGTACTGTACAGGATCGGGATGTAACCCACTGGTAATCTAAAGTGAATGTTAACACTATAATCTATTTAGTTCACCAAGAACCATGGATCTAGAAGGAAAATAACTGTACTGTACAGGATCGGGATGTAACCCACTGGTAATCTAAACTGAATGTTAACACTATAATCTATTTAGTTCACCAAGAACCATGGATCTAGAAGGAAAATAACTGTACTGTACAGGATCGGGATGTAACCCACTGGTAATCTAAACTGAATGTTAACACTATAATCTATTTAGTTCACCAAGAACCATGGATCTAGAAGGAAAATAACTGTACTGTACAGGATCGGGATGTAACCCACTGGTAATCTAAAGTGAATGTTAACACTATAATCTATTTAGTTCACCAAGAACCATGGATCTAGAAGGAAAATAACTGTACTGTACAGGATCGGGATGTAACCCACTGGTAATCTAAAGTGAATGTTAACACTATAATCTATTTAGTTCACCAAGAACCATGGATCTAGAAGGAAAATAACTGTACTGTACAGGATCGGGATGTAACCCACTGGTAATCTAAAGTGAATGTTAACACTATAATCTATTTAGTTCACCAAGAACCATGGATCTAGAAGGAAAATAACTGTACTGTACAGGATCGGGATGTAACCCACTGGTAATCTAAAGTGAATGTTAACACTATAATCTATTTAGTTCACCAAGAACCATGGATCTAGAAGGAAAATAACTGTACTGTACAGGATCGGGATGTAACCCACTGGTAATCTAAAGTGAATGTTAACACTATAATCTATTTAGTTCACCAAGAACCATGGATCTAGAAGGAAAATAACTGTACTGTACAGGATCGGGATGTAACCCACTGGTAATCTAAAGTGAATGTTAACACTATAATCTATTTAGTTCACCAAGAACCATGGATCTAGAAGGAAAATAACTGTACTGTACAGGATCGGGATGTAACCCACTGGTAATCTAAAGTGAATGTTAACACTATAATCTATTTAGTTCACCAAGAACCATGGATCTAGAAGGAAAATAACTGTACTGTACAGGATCGGGATGTAACCCACTGGTAATCTAAACTGAATGTTAACACTATAATCTATTTAGTTCACCAAGAACCATGGATCTAGAAGGAAAATAACTGTACTGTACAGGATCGGGATGTAACCCACTGGTAATCTAAACTGAATGTTAACACTATAATCTATTTAGTTCACCAAGAACCATGGATCTAGAAGGAAAATAACTGTACTGTACAGGATCGGGATGTAACCCACTGGTAATCTAAAGTGAATGTTAACACTATAATCTATTTAGTTCACCAAGAACCATGGATCTAGAAGGAAAATAACTGTACTGTACAGGATCGGGATGTAACCCACTGGTAATCTAAACTGAATGTTAACACTATAATCTATTTAGTTCACCAAGAACCAGGGATCTAGAAGGAAAATAACTGTACTGTACAGGATCGGGATGTAACCCACTGGTAATCTAAAGTGAATGTTAACACTATAATCTATTTAGTTCACCAAGAACCAGGGATCTAGAAGGAAAATAACTGTACTGTACAGGATCGGGATGTAACCCACTGGTAATCTAAAGTGAATGTTAACACTATAATCTATTTAGTTCACCAAGAACCATGGATCTAGAAGGAAAATAACTGTACTGTACAGGATCGGGATGTAACCCACTGGTAATCTAAACTGAATGTTAACACTATAATCTATTTAGTTCACCAAGAACCAGGGATCTAGAAGGAAAATAACTGTACTGTACAGGATCGGGATGTAACCCACTGGTAATCTAAACTGAATGTTAACACTATAATCTATTTAGTTCACCAAGAACCAGGGATCTAGAAGGAAAATAACTGTACTGTACAGGATCGGGATGTAACCCACTGGTAATCTAAAGTGAATGTTAACACTATAATCTATTTAGTTCACCAAGAACCATGGATCTAGAAGGAAAATAACTGTACTGTACAGGATCGGGATGTAACCCACTGGTAATCTAAACTGAATGTTAACACTATAATCTATTTAGTTCACCAAGAACCATGGATCTAGAAGGAAAATAACTGTACTGTACAGGATCGGGATGTAACCCACTGGTAATCTAAACTGAATGTTAACACTATAATCTATTTAGTTCACCAAGAACCATGGATCTAGAAGGAAAATAACTGTACTGTACAGGATCGGGATGTAACCCACTGGTAATCTAAACTGAATGTTAACACTATAATCTATTTAGTTCACCAAGAACCAGGGATCTAGAAGGAAAATAACTGTACTGTACAGGATCGGGATGTAGCCCAGTGGTAAAGCGCTCGTGGTTGGTTTGGGATCGATCCCCGTCAGTGGGTCCATTGGGCTATTTCTCGCTCCAGCCAGTGCTCCACGACTGGTTAACAACGGCCATGGTATATAGATTATCTTCCCATAATCTCTTTATAGAAACGGGCAGATACCACAATATTGCCAGGAATAATAGAATTTGTCGTCTGTGCAATATGAATGTAGTAGAAGACAAATATCACTTTGTTCTAGTGTGTCCTTTCTTCAGTAACATAAGAGATAAATATATTAAATCTTTTTATTACAATAAACCATCAACATTTAAATTAACGCAACTACTGTCCAGCGACAATTCAAAACGGCTAATTAAATTGTGTAAGTATTTGAAAACTGCTACCACGCATAGAACAGACAACATTGATATATGACATGTTATTATTGTATATTATTGCTATGCATGCATTACCCATTTACTATAGAATTTTATCGATTGTAACCCGATGCCACATACCATTCCCTGCAGTGTGCACATTATATTATTTTATATATAAATATGTATGTATGCCTACAAAATGTATATTTTTTGGCAAAAAAATAAAATGTGTGTTAACTTCTAAGAGATATTTTCATCGCAGAAAGATCAGACCAGCTAGGTAACAAAAGCCATGTAAAGCCTGTTTGATCGTTAACTTAAGGAAACTTTAACATGCTTAAATGCCGTGGAGTTTCCCCGGTGATGTAATAAAATATAATGTGCTATCCTATCTGTGGGATGGTGCATATAAAAGATCCCTTGCTGGTAATCAAAAAGAGTAACCTATGAAGTGGCGACAGCGGGTTTCCTCTCTCAATATCCGTGTGATTCGTAACCATATGTCAGACGCCATATAACCGTCAATAAAATGCGCTGAGTGCATCGTTAAATAAAACATTTCCTTCCTTTCCTTGAACTCAATCATAAAACATGGACCGGATTAATTGGTCAAATGGTTCAAACAAGTTACATGAAACATAACTAGTTTGAATTAACCAAAACCAAAATATGCATTAAAATAGAAACATCAAAGATGATCAAAGATCAACTTAATAATTTAATAAACACTTTGAAGTTTGATAAAGTGCGTTTTTGTAGCTCGAGTGTTTATTAAATTAACAAGTAGACTAAATTGTATAGATGCCTTCTTCTTCTGTCTTGCCTTGAACAAAAATGATATAAATTATTTTCGTTATATCTTCTTAAACCAATGTGGTATTCTCTATGAGCTATTTGGGTTACATTTGACACACACGTTGGGTCACATTTACAAAAGGCTTTTATCCTTTTCGAATAATAAGGAAATATAACACACATCATGTGCACATGCCATATTTGGTCTGAAATGCATCTACAGTGAAACCCTGCTAAATTGGACACCCATAGGACCAAGTCAAGAGGCTCTGTTTTGTCCTGATGTTTAAGAAGTGACCATGAAACATGTCCGGTTTTGAGAGAAATCCAGTCTACAGAGGGTCCAGTTTAGAGAGGTTTAACTGTCCTACTGAATAAATATCATCTTTCATAAAATTTAGCCCACAGTGATGATCACATGAGCAGTCATAGACAATCATGTCTTAAGTGCCTGTTCTAGAAAATAGACAATTATGTTACCTATCAGTATCAACATTTTCATGGCCATATACAAACCAGTCATGTTTGGTACCCACATCCCTCCTCCAAGGCTCGAACTTAACAATATTTCTCCCACAGCAACTTTTAAAAGAATTGTCATGGGTAAAATAGCTCAATGATGGCAATTTTGAGCTGCCTGTGTTTGTCTTTTTTAAAGTGACTTTTGCAGAAAATAAACATGACTGAATGGTTATTTTGCTTTATGTAGAAATATTTCAAAAGAGCAAATGTTTACATTTTGCCACTGTTGAGGAATGTTATAGATGGCAATTGCTGTCGTTAAGTTCAAGCCATATTTCTTCTAAAACCGTACATCAAAAACGACCATTTTGTAAAGAATATTTCTGTGAACATTTCTTTTTGTTTAAATGCTTGCATTATAAAGCTATCCCCATGTGTACAGTGTGTAGCTTGTGAAGATGTATTTGCCACATACAGGTATATAAATGTGACACACATTTCTAATACACACAGGAACAAGACAAGGCTTGAAATTCACTTATAGAAGATATCTCTGATTCAGACATTTTAGTCTGGAAGTAAACTTCAGAAACTGAGCAGTTCAAAATCACTTGTACCAATATAAAGCAAAAGCTGCTATTAAATGAAACTAATTATCAGAAAGCATATTTCGAGAATTGCAAAACAACAAAACACCGTTAATAAACATTAAGAATGTGCTCATGAACAAAATAGTGAAAACTTGCAAAAAACATTAACAGATTAATCAGTAAAACCCTAGGTTTCCGTAACACAAATACGTTAATTTCATTCACTTTTTTGTCGACGAACGTAACTCCTGTTAAGTGTTTGACTAATCAGTGATTACCTTGAGAGAAACGCTAGCAGTGGATTTGCTAAATAATAGCAGCCTTTGAAGCCTTCGCACTGACAATTTAGTAAAATATAGTACCAAAGATACTATCCAGTAAGGATTAAAAATCCATTGCAATTCAGTTTTGCAACAGCTTTTAGAGCTGTGAATTCCCAACACTTTAACAGTCATGCATACCCTTTGGTGTTGATCTACAGTATATATCAATCAACTGTGGATGTTCTTTTTTGAGGAAAACAAAATTGAATTAATTATATTTTCACATATCTTTTTCGTTTGGTCAAGTAAAAGTCACAAATGGTTATTAATCTTGCTACTTGTAAGTGTAACACACACATGTACACCAGACGTTTAGCTGACTGATGTTTTCCATTTGTTGCCCGACTTTTCTAAATCTATCCCTATTCCTTGTGAAGTCCATTGGCAAATATCTGTCAACAAAAGGATCAATCAGTCTAGTGCAATTCTTAGTCACAATTATTTTTATGAAATGTAGCCATGTACAAAATTACACCAATTAAACAATGCAAAAACTGCAACCAGGCTGGTGAAATATCCAACTAGACAATACATTAAGGAATAAATAACTTCCAACACAGGCACAAGCACCATAGTAACCACGGAAAAAAGGATAAGTTGGAAGTTCCTCGTCAATCATTCCCCCTGACCATAAGCTTTCAGCAGTTAAAAAGCCAGCACATCATGCCTCGACTGCTGCCCTTGATGTCCTACCCACGACTTGTGTACAGTCTCCTACCAATAAGCAGCAAGGGTTCTTTTACATGCACTTTTCCATATGCAGGACAGTACATACTACTGTTTTTGATATACCGCTCCTCCAAACACTCTTGGGGAACATTGTGTTCAGTAATACGTTGGTCAAGCACTCTGGGGGAACACTGTCAGGGTTTCTGCCAGAGGGTAAAATGGGTATGGTGCCATACCCAAATTTTTATTTTTTACGTTGATCTTTTGACCAAATTAATGGCTCTTTATCATCACTGTATCATTTTCTTAATCCTAACCTTAAACCTAACCCATTTTCTTTATGGGGAGGACCCCCATACCCACTATTTATTCAGCACACACATTGTAAATACTCAAGTTTATAGCGCCATACCCAAAAATTTCTTTCTGGCAGAAACACTGACTGTGTTCAGTAATACGTTGGTCAAGCACTCTGGGGAAACAATGTGTTCAGTAAAACGTTGGTCTAGCACTCTCGGGGAACATTGTGTTCAGTAACGCATTGGTGAAGCACTCTCGGGGAACATTGTGTTCATTAATACGTCAGTCAAGCACTCTTGGGGAACACTATGTTCAGTAACATGTCGGTCAAGCACCCTCGGAGAACATTGTGTTCAGTAACGTGTCGGTCAAGCACCCTCGGAGAACATGGTGTTCAGTAACGTGTCGGTCAAGCACCCTTGGAGAACATTGTGTTCAGTAACGTGTCGGTCAAGCACCCTCGGAGAACATTATGTTCAGTAACGCGTTGGTCAAGCACTCTTAGGGAACATTGTGTGCAGTTAAGCATCGGTCAAGTGCTCTCGGGGAATATTGTGTTCAGTAACGTGTCGGTCAAGCACACTCGGAGAACATTATGTTCAGTAACGCGTTGGTCAAGCACTCTCAGGGAACATTGTGTGCAGTTAAGCATCGGTCAAGCACTCTCGGGGAACATTGTGTTCAGTAACGTGTCGGTCAAGCACCCTCGGAGAACATTATGTTCAGTAACGCGTTGGTCAAGCACTCTCAGGGAACATTGTGTGCAGTTAAGCATCGGTCAAGCACTCTCGGGGAACACTGTGTTCAATATCGCATCGGTCAAGAACTCTTGGGAACATTGGGTTCAGTATCGTGTCGCAATTTGCTACACAAGTTTCAAACATCGCTATACAATTTTAAAACATTAAACAGTAGCTGCTAATCAATTTTCAATAAGACTGGAAATGTTGCTAATCATAATTAGATAAGTTTACAAAATGTTCCCCGATTCTACCAGTTTACATCCCAACAATGCAAATTTCAAGGCTTGCAATTACAATTTTATAGATATTTAAAACAAAGCTATAGATATTTTTAACATGTAGACCAGTAACACTGAATCATTATTTTTCATTTGCCTGGCACTCTCATGCAAGTCTAGTACTTATTTTTCATTCATGCATTAAATTTAGAGTATCGTATAAATGGCAATGCAAAATGAACTGGGTTACAGTTACCTGCAATTTTTCTGGCATAACCTGTTAACGCATATATGAAGTTAAATTCTCAGATACCTGTGTGTGAGTGTAATAATTAATAAAAATCTCATCGGATCCGTTCTAGACAGCATGCAACACAGATCTATACTCACCTGTTTTAGAAGACTGGCCAGAATCAATCACTGATACAAAAAACAAAGCATTCTATAATAAACGATTCAATGTAAAAATCCTAAAGCATACTACCCTACCCCCTCCCCCCCAAAAAAAAAAGAAAGAGGAAAAAAAGCTCTTAAAACTTGGGACCATTTTGTGAACATTGTTCACTGACAGCAGGCCACTATAAATAAATACTGTATTTCCTCTAAGCACCCCCCCTCCCCCACCCCCACCCCCCGTGCTTATTGAAGACCGGCACTTATTGGAGTCCCGGCCTTTATTTTTTAAAACAAATTTTAGAAATTAAAGCTAAAAACTCACAAACTTACAATTTTATTTATTTATTTTTAAACTTTAATTTCAAACTGTAACAAAACTTTAAACTTTTAACAAAACAATGAACAAATTAATATTATTTGTCCACGTAAAGTGCCTAAATCATGCCAGGGAGTAATCAGTTTTTGGCTGTCTTACCCAGTGTTTATTTTGTTGCGAAGTGTTACAGACCCGACGCTTATTAGAGGAAATACAGTAACAGCAATGTAAGTACCAGTGATTAATCATTAAAATTATGACATTCCATGCATCAAGCAAAATGGATATTACTTAATGCAGCATTGTTGTACAATTGTAACTTTTTCTTGTTAAAGGCCTTGATCTATTTATTTACTTTTTCAATTGAAAAAAAACACCTTTTGTTAATTAATTTTGCAACATTTTTGGTGATAGCAACTAACATTACTAATAGCCACCATGAATTTCTATGGCTGCAGAACCATATATATATACAGTCAGACCTCGTTACGACGACCATGTTCGTCCCTGGGTCACTTTCTCGTTATATCGAAATTGCCTGTGTATCGAATTGTCATGAGTTATCTGCATTGCCAAAATAACGTAACAAAAAATACTAATTAATATTAACTGACGACTGAATACCGTATTTTCCCCATGTATTATGCGCACCGGTGTATAATGCGCACCCCCCACTTTGAACATTTATTCCAAGAAAAAAACCATGAACCACAATATAATGCGCACCGTTTTTTTAAATCACAAAATCGACAGTGAATGCAAGATGTACCGCTTTCCCCTTTCACCAAAATTAACGAAAAGCGAAAGAAGCGGTATATTCAAGAAACCAAGAAACAAAACTTAAGTTAGGTATTTGAGTACATAGACCTACATGTCACATTAAACATACACCAAATAATATACTCTACAGTCAAATAACTTTATAAAACATTTCAGATCAAAACTGATCTATTTGATAAAAACTGTTTTATACCAAAAATAATAAAAAAATTAATTAAAATTGTCTGATTATAATACCATATTTTCTGGCCTATTATACGCACTATGCCTATATTTTCGAAGCCATCTTAGCTACGACATATCGTAGCTAGTTAAGAGCAAAATACAAATGTCGTAGATTTAAGATGCAACACATTTTTGAAAGTATCATAAAGTTCTCTTAGTGTGTCATGATTTATGATATTTGTCATAAACAAAAATGGGAACTCTCATTAAGTGGAGATAGAAAAGATGGGGTATTTCTCGGTGATGTCAACAAGGAAATTCCCTCTAAATGTCATCTCAGTACAGCTGGCTTGCCAGATTGGAGACTTGCAAGCATCGAATCCCAATGATTAATAAATCAATGTGCTCTAGTGGTGTCGGTAAACAAAACAAAACAAACTTTAACTTTATACTTTAATAACAAAGAAATCACAAATCCAAGAAGGAAAATGGATACAGCCTAAGGGCCGTTCAAATATTTTGGTAAAAAATAAACACCCTCCCTCTCCATGTAATGCTAAATCATACACCCCACAATTTTGTTTTAGTAAATGTAAATCTTGAAGACAACGCACCCGAACAAGACATGCTATGGGTGTAATATAATTTTAATGTGCTGTGTATATGTATTTATGAATAAACTGATTTGATTTCATTTGGTTTGTTTTGTGATTTGGGAAATTGCAGATCAGTGGCAACCTTGGTTTTCATGTTAATTTTCAACCCTGATACACAAGTGTTGTATTGTTTCTAGCCTGACTAGACAATAAAAAGCCATTCCATTGTAATACTTGTCCTGCTTAATTAATAAACAGTCATTTGGTATGCTATATTATTATTATGAGAATGAGAAAAAGAAAGGTGCAGTTTATATGCACGATGGTTACCATAAAATTCATAAATACAGTGCTGTTTTATAGCAAAAAACCAGCAACTTATAAGCCGGTATTCAGCGTATATATGTACGTGTACTTGTAGTATAGTCGGTGACTAATGAGTATTCAATGTGTGTTAATTGTGATACTCGGTCTACAAATTGTGAGAAGAAACATGCTGAAACCTATCTGTCCAGTTAGCAATACTTCACTGTCGTTTTTACATACCAGGGGCCAATTTTACAAAAAATCGTAAGCCAAGTTTTGCACGTAAACGTAAATCTACGACTAAATCACAATTCTTATTACTACTAACACACCAACTAAATGTAGTTTGAAGCACAAACATTTAATTTTATTTCTTCTTTAAAATGCCCCATCTTCCATAATGATATAAGTTTCTGCGTGTAAACGTATGACCTGGGACCTAATTCACAAAGCTCTCTTAGGCTCTGCTAGACAACAACGCATCCTCTTTGCAAGTCTTTTAGCATTGCACTGCGATATCGCAAAGTTGCGAGAGTTTAGTGAATTAAGCCCCTGAATAAGTGCTAGTTGCAGATGTAAACTTACGATGTTTTGTGAAATAGGCTCCAGTACTGTAGAAAAGCCCCCCAAACATTTAGGTTGGTTAGGTGAAGGCAAACAATGTATATTTTTCTTCATGGTAAACGAATCTGCCGTATTATGTCTGTATGTAACTTACATGACTTCAAATTAGCTCTGTATCCAGCCTCGTGTTCCGCACAACAAAACACTCTGAAAGAGAATTGCAAGGTTTATCAAATGAAAAGCAGAACACATTTAAGCCTAATAAATAAATAGCTATGAAAACAAAATCAATGCATTTTCATACTCATATCAATTTACAGAGAGGGACGGGATGTAGCCCAGTGGTAGTAAAGTGCTTGGCCGATGTGCAGTCAGTCTAGGATCGATCCCAGTCAGTGGCCCACTGAGCTACATCTTGTTTCAGCCAATGCACCACGACTGGTATATCAAAAGCAATGGTATGTGCTATCCTGTAGTAAAGTGCTTGGCTGATGTGCGGTCAGTCTAGGATCAATCCCCGTTGGTGGCCCACTGAGCTATATCTCGTTTCAGCCAATGCACCATGACTGGTATGTCAAAAGCAATGGTATGTGCTATCCTGTAGTAAAGTGGTCAGCCGATGTGCGGTCAGTCTAGGATGATCCCAGTCAGTAGCCCACTGAGCTATATCTGTTTCAGCTAATGCACCACAACTGGTATATCAAAAGCAATGGTATGTTCTATCCTGTCTGTGGCATGGTACATATAAAAGATCCCTTGCTACTAATGGAAAAATGTAACAGGTTTCCTCTCTTAGACTATATTTAAACAAAACAAACTTGTTTAACCATCCAGTGTCTACAAAACAAACTTGTTTAACCATCCAGTGTGTACAAAAAAGAAGAGATTTTGGGGTCACTATCTGAGAGGAAAAGGTTATTATTGATTCAGAGAATATTTTTGTTTTAAAAATTTTGATTAGCATCCGTTGTTAATTGATTGAAAAATTATTAGCAACTACTACATAGCTTAAAAGGATTGTGTAGCGATTCAGTGTTCAAGATTAATGGTATCTCGATATCCCGCAGATACCAGAATTTAATTTTGGATACCAGACATCAATAACCCAGTATTCAACTGGGATATCATAAAATGTTGTTGGGTTTTTTAATCCTGCGTTTTTATTTTTCGCTAAAACAATGAAAGTCATCATTTACTGGTGAAGTTAAGTAACAGTATTTTCGAGCACGTACCCAGTCTAATGCTATGATATAACAATACCTCCCCCAACTCGTACCCAGTTTAATGCTACACTGGAGCAACATTGCGGCGTAGCAATAGACTGGGAACCGCTAAGTCGCTGTTGTTTTTGTTGGATGTTTCCTACCTTCAAATTTTATACAGGTAGAATTATCATTAGTAATGTCAGAAACACTTATACATTACTGCTAAATATTAAGTTATGGCAGTATTACTCAAAAATAGATGCAGCAAATCATTTTTACGATTCCGTTTGATTGCAAATTTCACAATTTCGATTACGGCTTAGCAATAGACTGGGAATGAAAACAGTATCGTCCAAGTTTGTTACCATGTTATTTATGAATTTCATTTAAGTTGGATATTAAATTCTCAGGTGGGATACCAGATTTTGAAATGTTAGTATCCAACTGGGATACTGGGCAAATTTTTTAATCTCGAACACTGACGATGTCTAAAACTTGCATATCAAATGGCAATGTGATACTGAACAAAATGTCCCCCGTGATCAGCAGTAGCAAGCAGTGTTGTATGTGTCCTCATCCACGGAAACCGGCCTCGTTGGCGTCGTGGTTAGGCCATTGGTCTACAGGCTGGTAGGTACTGGGTTCGGATCCCAGTCGAGGCATGAGATTTTTAATCCAGATACCGACTCCAAACCCTGAGTGAGTGCTCCGCAAGGCTCAATGGGTAGGTGTAAACCACTTGCACCGACCAGTGATCCATAACTGGTTCAACAAAGGCCATGGTTTGTGCTATCCTGTCTGTGGGAAGCGCAAATAAAAGATCCCTTGGTGCCTGTCGTAAAAGAGTAGCTTATGTGGCGACAGCTGGTTTCCTCTAAAAAACAGTAGTGTCAGAATGACCATATGTTTGACGTCCAATAGCCGATAAGATAAAAATCAATGTGCTCTAGTGGCGTCGTTAAACAAAACAAACCTTTCATCCACAGAACTGAACAGACCAAGTGTGAAGATGTGTCAAATAGGTCCACAGGATCGCCACTTCATGTTTTTTGTTAAATATGAATTAAAATCTTATCTTGTGATGTCTGTAATTAAATCACATCAGTTTTGATTTTCCCTATGTCCACTGAATGTGAAAAAAAACCCCACAAAAAATAAACCACAGCTTGCCTAGCCCATATAATCTTTACCTATCACCGTCCCATCCTCCTACAAAAAATGTTTTTTGTAAATAATTTCAGTTTGGTTTGACGTAAGAAGTAAAGTAAGTGTTTTGGAAATAACAAAAAACCCCCAAAAAAAACCCCAACATTGTATGTAATTTAGAAAACAATCGGCTCAGAAATAAATAACTTGTAGTAAATTCTATAGTATGAAACAATGTGTTCCCCGTGGGACGGACTATAGTCGAGTTGTTTCCCACTCAACTGCACAATTCACAACACAAGGCCTGAGAGATGGACGTCATTTACTTTGAGATGGGCATCCAACCCTGAGAACTTGTCCAGTAAACAGGAGATCACTCACCTGTAAAGGATAGTCTTTTTGTTCTTGCTCTTAAAGGAAACCACAAGACGTTTTGTCACAGTGGTATCGTCCGTTTTGGCGCAGTAGTAGTGGAACGAGCGTCTACACTCTCTCAAAGCACAACCCGCAGACGCCCCTCCTTTTATTTTTATTTTTTTTGTAAATTTCTTACAAATGTGACATTTCTTCAATAAATAAAAAAAAAAAAAATATATATATATATACACACACAGACAGACAGACAGACATACATACACAAACATAAACCTCTTTTGCAGTTATACATAATAACATCCTTTCAAAGCATACTTTTCTCTTTGTACTCATCTTACAACTGTGATATTTCTGAATTTTTAAAAATATATTTATAAACTTTTATAAGCAAGCATTCTGAGAGTAAGACTAAGTAAAGCAATACATGTCCCCTACCAGGCCAACAAATGTTCTTATCTCCTAAGTTCAAGGGCCATAATTGTGTGAAAAATGGGTAAATCGCCATGAAAGTCAAACTTGATCTGTAACAGTACATGATAAAGCTATATACAACATTTTATCTAAATATCTTTACTGAATCAGGCATATTGCATAAATGTCTGGAAAACCAATGTTCATATTTCCTAAGTTCAACTCATTGAAAAATGGGTAAATTGCAATAAAGTCAAACTTGATCTGTATCAGAACATAAGCTATGCACGAAATGTCTTCTCAATAGGCTTTGCTAAAAAAACAATGACCAAAAAACACCTCGAAGTTCAAGAGCTATAACTCTATCAAAAATGTTTATTGGGTAAACTATATGTGGGACAGATAGATGGACAGACAGACAAAAGGACAGAGATGAAACTTTTAGTCCCCTCTAGTTGAAACTCTTTAATCGGATCAACTGAAATTTTGACATGGCATGAAACAACCTGAATGGGGTTTTTTTCCAGGGGATTGTTGCTTTTTTGTATGCAAGAAAAACATACTCTTAAAAACTCAACTTAACCCAAAACCATCCAATTCATTATAGTACACCATCCCCCAAAATGCAGTTTACCTTTTGGAAAAAAACTCTGAATAAAAAGGTACAGAGACGATACCAGCAATAAGTGATCAGCAGAAACAAAAGTGAAAAGAAAGAAAGAAAGAAATGTTTTATTTAATGACGCACTCAACACATTTTATTTACGGTTATATGGCGTCAGACATATGGTTAAGGACCACACAGATATTGAAGGAGGAAACCCGCTGTCGCCACTTCATGGGCTACTCTTTTCGATTGACAGCAAGGGATCTTTTATATGCACCATCCCATAGACAGGATAGCACATACCATGGCCTTTAATGTACCAGTCGTGGTGCACTGGCTGAAGCGAGAAATAGCCAAATGACGGGGATCGATCCCAAACTGACCGCGCATCAAATGAGTATTTTACCACTGGGCTACGTCCCGCCCACAAAGAAAAGTGAGTCATGGGGATAGCGGGCTACAGTAAATAACAGATAAAAATCTACAACAGATGGAGAAGTTGTACGACCGTAAATGAAACAGCTCTTACCAAGGACTTGGCTCTCTTCATTTCATCCTGCACTTTTGCTATTTTGAAACCGCCAAAGTGGTCAAATTTATACTGGACGAGTGTTGCCGAATATTGCTGCAAGGAAACAAAAGTTTTTTAGTTTTTTAACAAATTGCAATTAAATTATACAGATTAAATGTCATTTTTAATACCGGGGTGAAGACAAAATGCTAGAACACCAAAGGTGTGCAACTTGACTTGCATTGTGTCTGAAGTAAAAGATAATGCAGTACAAAGAGGCTAAAGGTAGAACTGCACATATTTTAGTAAACTAGTCTGGAAATGGCAGTACTCTTTGTGGTGATGCAAGAGGGGTGAAATAAACTTTACAGCGATGCAAGAGGGGTGAAATCTCCAGTAAAGGATCTCCTTGGGAGTGGCTGTCCTCCTATAGATGAGGCACTAGATAGAGATCCTTGGAATAATTCACTATTTTGTCAAATGCCCATTCGACCCTGCATTGAACAGAGATACAGCCCTGATCAGGTATTACAGCTTTGTAGTTCAGAATACTTCGGATGCTAAAAAACAAAGTAAAGTTTGTAAAGTTTGTTTTATTTAACGACGCCGCTAGAGCACATTGATTTTTTATCTTATCATTGGCTATTGGACGTCAAACATATGGTCATTCTGACACTGTTTTTAGAGGAAACCTGCTGTCGCCACATAGGCTACTCTTTTTACGACAGGCAGCAAGGGATCTTTTATTTGCGCTTCCCACAGGCAGGATAGCACAAACCATGGCCTTTGTTGAACCAGTTATGGATCACTGGTCGGTGCAAGTGATTTACACCTACCCAATGAGCCTTGCGGAGCACTCACTCAGGGTTTGGAGTCGGTATCTGGATTAAAAATCCCATGCCTCGACTGGGATCCGAACCCAGTACCTACCAGCCTGTAGACCGATGGCCTAACCACTACGCCACCGAGGCCGGTACTAAAAACCAAAAAAAAAAACCCAAAAAAAAAACATATTTTTTTATTTGAGATGGCATGGTCTAAAACTTAATAAATTAATGTTTTATATGAATTTTATCTTTATTCATTATGAAGTTATATGCCAATTCATCGGTTCCGTTTTGACGGAAATGGACAATAATCTAAAAATGAATATCTTTTCTGTCTCAGTGAAATTGAATACGACAGTAGTAGACGAGTCCATTCCAATAAGATGACGACTTTCATATTTTAAACATACATGCAGTGTCTACAATATATTTTGAGCTATATTTTTTAGAAAGACCCGACGCAAAACCACAGAAGCCAAGTCTGGCATGTTTTATGTCTTCTGTTGCTGTAGTTAGTGCCAGCACAGACACAGTGTGCTTTGTCACATTCGATTCAGTTTCAGTGCGATTCTTTTTTAACTGGTATCATACTCGCCAAACCCTAAAATCGATGGTCGCCCAATGGACTACGTTTGTAAAATCCTTAGTCGCCTTCAGCCAAAAAAGGTCGCCACAGACAACCGGGTGACTGCTAATTTTCAACTCTGAAATACTTGAGTAAAGTAGAGAGAAACCTGCTCAGTCAGCCACCTCTGTTTTTATACTTACAGCCCTATATGTTAACTTTTCTGTTCAGGAGCCAGATGGCACCGACTTCTCTGTTTTTAGGAGCCAAATAGCAAATTTAAGAGCCATGTTTATATTCTGCTATAATGTATGTACATGGATGTACACATGTATGTGTGTGTGTTTGTGTGTGCACATGTGCTTGTGTGTTTGCGTGTAAACCACTAATCAAATGAAATATGTACTTGGTAAATATAGATATCTAAAATTGTCTATTAAGCATTAGGCTATATCAGAAAGTGGGCAATTCCGTGGTCAAGTAAACCAATAGGTCATTTTTAAAAACTCATTCAAGTGAGACAAGTTTTGTATCATTTGAAAGGTTATTATCTCTAGTGTCAAATATTACATTAATCCTTTTTCAGTAGATGTGTTTTAGTCATTTATAATGCAACTAATGCATGAACCATGAATGCAGCAGTATTTTACGAATAATTCTATTAACACATTTCTCAGCATATTTTTTATACATAAGTGAGTAGAAATAAAAATCTTTATACAGAAATAATCCCAGATATGTCCTTTGTTAATTGACATAATGTATAAAAGACAAATTTATATTTCAAGCAGACTTTTATCCATAATATTTACATATGTTACTCGTGTGTACGTCAGACACCAAAATATAACAGTTTTTAATCTCCACTTCTGCTAACTGGTTGTAAAATGTTACTAACTGAGATGCAATGTTAATTTTATATGGTTGATCAAAAAATATAAAAACAATTACTGAATATGTAACAGTTGCCATGCTACTGTGGTGCTGTTATCGTGTACGTCTGACACCATAAAGCATGTTTATTTTTTCCAATTTTGAAGCAAAATATTGATATTTATGCAATGCCAGTGTGATTTTAGGAGACATTTTTTTTAACTAGAGCCAATTATGAATCTCAGTATTAATTTTGTATCCATATAAGTGGATTAAGAGGAATTTATCAAAGTGTGCAAAAGGCAGCTTCCCGCCAAAAGTGTTGATTATGTTTTAAAAGGTAAAAATTATACTTGCAGCTAACTGTTCATCTCCATAACAAAATAACAAACCCAGTAATTGCATATACTGCCAGAATTATACAAATTGGAACATTTGTAGAGGATCACAACTAACATGGTAAATGTGACGTCACATTTGAGGAAACCACTTTTACATTCATTGGCAGCACTTTACTATTTTGAAATTTTCTGGTTAATTTTACAGAGATTATGTGTGGAATCAATAAATATAAAGTTACTTATCACAAATAAATGCAAAAATATTAAAATATCTCTTGCACCTTGTTCAGGTCCCTAGTCACTGGGGGCTGCCACAGCTACAGTTACCCCCATCTTATATGCCTTTAATTTTAGAATAATGGTGCTGTCGTCTCATAGTCACACAAGTACATTGTAGCTAGTGGCAATTTTTCTTGTGTCACTTGTCATTTGTAGGTGTACACTAGTCACAAGGTGGCTACTTTGCCCCCACCCCCACCCCCACCCCATGTAGTCATAGGTGTTACCTTGAATTTTTGAATGGTGTTCATCTTAATTTGCACTGAACTAGTTAAGTTTATGGCTAATATTTAAGAATTCTTTCAAAACAAAACAAAAAACCATGGCCAAGAGGGGGTTCATCCCCACCCCCTGAACCCCTCCTGTGATGCACCTGGTAATTGTTCTTCATTTTCTTCAAACAAAAATAATAAATCCTAGCTCAAACTGTGTTTTTATTTTTAATATCACCTTGTTTGTTAACTATAATGACTGTTTTAACAAAACATGTAAAGTTGTATTTCACACGAATACGTCCGACACCAAAAAAATGTACGTCCCGACACCAAGCATGTTTATGTCTATTGTTTTAGTGTGTGATTAAAACACAAAGTTTTTACATCTGATATACAGATAAACGTCTACTCTATAGGAATAGGACACAATATTTCTAATTTGCCCTCACACCTCACAGAGAATTAGAAAATTGCAGTTTGTGTGCATACATCCGACACCATGCAGATTTCCCCCTGTACCCCTAAAGCGACATAAGGATGGAATAAAGTTTATATATAACAATGGTGCCCTAGTTGGTTCTTAAACATATGACAATAAAACGTTGTGGAACTTTTTGTACATTTATGTAATGCTTGGCTGAATTGTCTGAAATGTACGTCTGACACCATGGAATTGCCCAAGTAATTCTAACTCTCTACCATAATACTTTATAAAAGCTATCTGATCCTTGCTGGCAATAATCTTGATGGAACTTCACTGAATATTAAAATGCCATGCTGGAGAGTGGCAGGCCTCCCATACACATGTATACGAAACATAACAGTTGATTTTTTCCCCCGTTTATCAGCTGCACATTTAAAAGTTACATGGTATCATGTAGCTAAATTAATTTGATGCACATACAAATTATTAATAATAATTATTTCAATTATTTTCCTCTCTGCTATTTAATTGTGCCTTAAAGGAGAGGACAATTAAGGCATTTGGCCTGGTATGCATATTTAACGATATATAATGCACATTATTGCTTAATATCAACACGTATAATCGTATAGTTAATTAATAAAACGGTTAAATGTGACGACTATTATATATAACGGGCGCAGCCATTTTGTACCATCTCAGTGAGTACGCCCTCTGGCGAGCTGGTGGTTACGTAATACTTAACGCGTCACGTCAGGAATGAGCCTTAGAACTAGAAAAACACAATCTACCTGGTTTTTGCGGGATGATAAATAGTCATACATTGCAATGTTCTGTAATAATACACATCCCAATAAGCCAACAGTAAGTATATCCAGCACTATATATATTATTTTTCAATACAAAATAAAATACCATTGTCAAAGTGGCTACACAACAAGTCGAAACAATTAACAATGTTTTTCCCATGCATTAACCTACGTACTGAAATGATACACGGAGTGTTTTCTTAGTTAATTGGTCTATGCTGTTAGTTGCTTCTACCTGTGATTTCTGATTGGCAGGTGTGTATTTGATTGGTAACCAGACAAGCCAATTAATTGACGCTGTCTAGACACAAAATACATACCGGTATTGTGGAATATTACCTGTCGCCCCTAAAATTGTAATGGAAATGGTTTATTACTGTAAATAGTTCTGTAAAACTATTGATTAAGAAGACTTTTCCATCTACAACCACAGAACTGACCAATTACGTAGTCCCAAAGAAAAGAAAATTATCACTTGCCGACTTGTGTATCGTGAGTTGTCGTTTTTGCTCCAACGTAGCATATCAATAGGCGTAATAGTGTACATTTTTCCTTTGGATTATTAAACAGAGAAAAATACTATAACCCCATTTTGTTCCCTTAATGCAACTTGAAATATATTTAGTTAAATAGTTTATTATATTATTACGTCATTTATGCTGTTTTACAAGTCAGGTTGATCAAAGAGAAGCGCCTTGTTGAAAATTACTGCTTTTGTTTACACTGTACATACAGGAGATGGTCAGGAGCTGATGTCACTTTGCCCCAAGCTATCCCACCGGACGTCACAAAAAACGAAACAAAATGGCTGCCCCCAGTTAGCAGGAATAATCATGTTTTTTTATTAACTCTAAAATTACGCGTTTTTCATTTGCTAAAGTGTCAGTATGTGTTGGTGGTCCGGGTATGCATCTTTCCAACACATAAGGCTCTTGTTGGAGTTGACCCTACCTTTAAAGGGACATTCCTGAGTTTGCAGCATAGTAAGATGTTTCTGGCTAATAAAATAGTTATACGATTAAAGTTAAATATTAAATGTATTTTCTTGTTTAGAATATCAGTGTCTGTATATTCAATGTGTTTCTGGTCATCTTAATATTTGTTACAAGCCCAAACTGGATTTTGTCTTAAAACAATTTCATAAAATAAAAAAAAAGGTTTTTTTTAGAAAATAAAATGAAATGTAACCTAGTACAAATATTAGAATGATCAGAAACACGTTTAATATACAGCCACTAATATTTTATGCAGAAAAATATATTTGATATGTAATTACAATCGTTAAAAAGTCTGTTGGTCTATAACATCTTAAAAATTGCAGGAAACTCAGGAATGTCCCTTTAATGATACATTTTATTTGTTACAAATCTTTCTTCTTTTTTACATAGTACTAAGTATTTTCCATGGAAACGGGGGAAAAGTGCCTCGTATTAATACATTCGGGAATCTTCAGATACAATCCCTGCAATTGTTCGCGGCAATCGGCAGTGCCGCAGATTTTTTCATTCTCTGCAGCATTTTTTTTTGTCGTGGACTATATTGATTTTTTTTTTTAAAGATGTATTTTTCTTTGTTAAAAATAAAATATACTTTGTAAACTGAAAACAGATTAAAAGTAAATATTAAAACAATAACTGCATCGTTATTACTAAGTCTGAATTTCTAAGTCATCGGGCATATCGAAAATACATGTAAATTACCAGCATTAAGCGACTTGTAACTAGGTCCTTGAACATCTTCATAACACATGCATTGTAGAGACCACTGGATTGCCCATGGAGGGGTGGGAGTTTATACATTATTGAACCGTGGCTACGGTGTAGTACAAGTGTTTTATTTTCAGTAAAATGTTCAACATAGACTCCTACAAGTCACTTGAAGTGTTATGGTCGGCCTGATGATGAGATACATTTGTAGATATACATATATAGAGATAGATCGTTCCGATAGTTTAATGAAATTTTCTACATAATTTATTTGAGAAAATATACTACCCTTTTCTCGATTGGCCTAATCCAAAACAAAAAAACACGCCCCAAAACAACCATAAATAATTACTTGGGTTCAAAAGGGTGACAGATTTCCAAATATAAATGATCCCATTATTAAAAGAATTTAGTAGTAACTCTAAATCGCATTAAATATATTCTGACTCTTTGATGTAGAAAAATTAAAAGATAACAGTTTGAACTAGAATGTCACTGTGGATTGACTACTATGCATATGATAAATTGTTATCCCCTTACAACACCCACTGTTCTTGATCATGCACGTGTCATTCGCGTGTTAACTGTTACATCACTTTCAGTTTCAGTTAATGAATACCTCGACTAGTGTGGCTGATTTTTTTCGACTGTCACACATGACATTTAGTTTGAGATGGTCAAAGCAAAGACAGTAAAGGGATGGGGTTTGGGATGCATTAAATCTGACATGGAAGACAAAGGTGTAACAGTAAAGAAAGTATACTGCAATTTATGCAGAAATTATTCTTCTTCTGACTGCTGACAGGCAATTTTGACTGCTCGAGTAACTGGGTCTGCGAGGGAACAGACAGACAAATAGATTTCGAGGACATCTGTCATTAAAAAATGTAATGCGGTACATTATCTAGTGGCTTTGCAAAACAGAAAACAGCGGTCTGAAGATGAATGCACTTTTAATAAGTGGCGCAGAAGCTGGAAGACAGTCAACGATACCAGAACAAATAAAGAAAACAATGGCAGCCCAGCGGAATCGAATTTGTTACAAAATTTCACTTGTGGTGAAAGAGAAGCCATTCAGTGATTATTAAAACTTTATAAAGTTTGAAAAAGAAATTCATAATGTCAATGTCAGGTCAGGATACAACAATGAACAAGATATTAATAATGTCGGGTCAGAATACAACAATGAACAAGAAATTCATAATGTCGATGTTGGGTCAGGATACAACAATGAACAAGAAATTCATAATGTCGATGTCGGGTCAGGATACAACAATGAACAAGGGCACATGGCACTATTTCAGTCTGCTTTATGATGGTTCAAGTTAAGCATAGACAATGAATGAGAAAGAAGTATATGTTATTAAAATGTGCAAAGGTGAAACAGCTGATTTCCAGATTGTGTCTCTCGAAGAGCCTGACAACACAGATGCACATGGACTCTCATTAGAAAGGAGCATCCAGAAGAAAAAAATTACATTTGATTGAAAGTTTCACCAAGTAAGAAATGACAGTGATGGCGCTTCTGTAAACAATGCACTTTTTTGTTTGGACCAAGAGGACCTTGGAAACCAGCTAATAAAAGGATGGTGTGCAAACCATAAGGCAGAGCTTGGAATTCATGATGTGTTTAAGATGTCCAATATAAAAAGCCAATCTGAAATGGAGACTTTAAATGCCAAGCTTCTTTTGGACTGAAACGCGTCTATTGATAGCAAATGTGATGGCATTCTAGTGACTGTACCTAGTGTCGGACAAAATGACTGCTAATATTAACTTTGTGACTGTTAAAGCACGCAAATACATCTGGCTCGCACGAAGGTACCTGTGCAGCTTCTGTTAAATTGATTTTGTTTGAAACCCATTTTGCCTGTCACAAGAGCATGTAAGCCTACCTTGTATTATGAACATGCACAGCTGTGCATGAGATTTGGTGTCACGGTTGCGGAAAAATTGATTTATCGTTACTATGAACAGCATTTCTAACGAATCGAAACAGACATTAAAATGTTTGACAAATATCATCTACAGATCAATATTATACTTGTTTAAACCTAAATTGAAATTGGTTAATTTTTTTTTTAAGAAAAAGGACAAACAAACCTAATTTTTATTTGCGCCTGGTAGCTTTTAATTTAGTCCTAGCACACAAAAAGTATATATTTGCATTTATGATAGGAGAAAGCTACTAAAATAGCTCATCTTAGATTCTTGTTTGAATATTTTTGTGTTTTGTTTAACACCACCACTGGAGCACATTGATCAATTAATCATCAGCTATTGGATATCAAACATTTGGTAATTCTGACACATACTCATCATAGGAAACCCGAGCTACATTTTTCAAAAAGATGTTTTTTTGCATTTGTTTTAATGCAGCAAGGGATCTTTTATATGCACCACCTCACAGACAGAATAGCATGGCCTTTGACATACCAGTCATGGTGCACTGGCTGGACGACGGGGATTGACTGGTGAATTTTCAATCATAATTAGTGTTAATTCATCAAATACTAGTAAGGCATATCATAAAATATTGTTTGTTTCCGGTTACCCGGCCGACCATAATTTGAACCTGCCGACCCTAAAACTTTTTTTGTATATCCAAAAATGTTTTTTTTAATATAACGATTACCACGAATACATTCCAAAACTATCACAAGCACTAATTTGGTGTCATTTAGGGGATAACCCTACTGTGTTTTCCGATTTGCGGACGTATATCGGTGGTTTTACTGTCGCAAATTTAGTTTTATTGGCGACACATTAGCCACGAAATGTTTTCTTCTAACAATTGATTGATGGAGTTACTTCCCTTCAAATTGAAGTTCGGTAACTTTCGTGAGATATCGGCGAAGAGTTGGAAAATTGTTTTCACGAATATATGCGATCTTTTCCGATTTACTCTACATCTAGCGTAGCGAGGTGTTCCAATAAATAATAATAATAATAATAATAACTGTATTTAATGATTTACTCCAGCGACAAACTGGACTTGTAGAAATTTAGTGCCCTTCTGATAAACTAGGGGAAGGAATGTTTACCGATACTGATGGATTTTACTGCCAAATCAAATGATTAAATATGTCAGTAAGATCTCGATGCGTTTCGTTATTTTTTGTAAGTGGTCACTGGGAACTTTGCGGGTTTCTGCTAAAAACAATGTCAGAATGACCATGTGTTTGACGTCCAATAGCCGATGATATTAAAGATAGAAATCAATGTGCTCTAGTGGCGTCGTTAAATAAAACAAACTTTACTTTTCAACATTCGTTTGAGCATCCTGAGCATTTGTACTGCATTTCTATTCATTGGACCAATTGATTGCTTCAAACCAAGTGTGAATGCATACAGAATAAAACTAACATTGCAAATTATAAAATTGGTAAGTCTACCATTTCTTAGATACACTAGGAAAGATAATATTCATAAAAAAAAATTAAAAATGTTATTGTTATTATAAATATAGAACCCTTCTTTTCAGTTTTCATTAAAAAAAATTGTTATAACTTATTTACTGGTTTCTATCCAATTAAGGTTCAACCAAGTCTGTCCTGGACCAGTACAAAAGTTAAGTGTTAGTATGAGAGTACACCTTCTGCCTATTATTAAACAGCAAGGGGTCTTTTGTATGTACTCTCCCACAGATAGGTTAGCACCATGTTGCCCTCAAAATCAAAATGCCTTGCCTTTTATAAATTTATAAGTTGCCCATGTAAAAAGAAGCCTTTAAACACACCTATGTGGATAGTACTACATACTTCCTTTTTTTAATTAAGTTATGAAATAGATATAGAAAATAAAATGGCCATAAGGTTTTTGTCCTTTTGAAAATTGTATAATGGGGAAAAAAATGCCCTTATATTTAAAACTGCACATAAAATATGCCCCCAAAACGTCACTTTGCCATGCCACTTCATTTCTAGGGAAAACACTGTGCTGAATGGTATTGTTGGTTTGCATAATGCATTTCTATACATGCAGAGGTTATTTTGGATACCGGTAGTCAACACCTTTATTTAATATCCATACATAAAATTATTTTCCAAAATAAAATGTTTTTCCTACCTACCTACCCTATATTTTTCCAGCATGTAATAGGAAACAAGTAAAAAAAAATTCCCAGCCTAATGCACTTGAAAATAATTTCTTGCAAGTCTTGAAAATTTACTTATGTAATGTTTAAATACAAAATATTATAATTAAAGAAAATAAGCATAGTAACAAAAAATAATATTTGGAAGTTCGCAAAAACACCAACACACCATACACTTGTGGTGAGCAACAACCAGCATCCCCTCCCGGGTGATCTCCGAGTGTAGCTGCCCACAAACATCTTCCACGTCACTTCCACGGTGACAAAATGCACACTTCAAACAGCTGTCTGGCGGAGGGTCAGACATTTTCAAGTTGGAACATACATGTATCTGGAAAAACAAGCAAAGTTATACCTTACTTCAATTTAGTCTTGAAATTACAATACTCAAGGATATTGGGTGGAAGTGCAAATCTTCAAGTTGTGGCCTCCCCCACCCATTTAAGTGCCCTTTTTGATGATTTTTTTTTTTTTTAGAAGTTTACACTTTATTTCAACACTAAATAGTGCAAGGCGCACATTAAGTCAAGGTGAGTTGCTTAACTTTCTCAAAAAATAAAAGGGCAAATCTACAATAATTTAGTCAATTTTTAGACCACACTTTCTATGTATGTTCGGACTAACACTAAATTTGAAAACCAGTCTTTTATTCCAAAATTTCTTGGGGCACCATGCTCCTGAATTTCCCTGTACAGATCTTGTTCCTGTTGTGAGCTACACTCATTTGCCCTGTTTAGAATTTTGAAACCCCCTTAACAAAATCCTTGATCCACCCCGGAGTTTTAAAGCTGCAGTCCCTGGAATATTTTTATTATTTAAGCATTTATAATAAATGATCCAGTTCTGTTTAGTACATATAAGGTCCCCCACATCACTACAGTTTGGCAAGGAACGCTTATCTACAGTATCTAGGTCAACTACAAACACAATGGCCAGCTTTGTTTTTCTTTATCTAGCGGGACACCAGTAGAACTGGGACTTTACGTGATTTGCACAGGCGCCGAGCTTCTCATGTGAGTTTGAACAAATTTAACTGTCGTGACTAAGGGGTCGTCTAAGATCTCCAAGACATATTTATATCCACAGAGGTATATGGTTGGTGGGGGATTTGCCTTGCAATTTTGACAGTGGCCATCGGTTGGCATACGTGTTACATGCAAGGGGGTGTCAATAATTTTGTAATGCTCTAGGGGGAAAGGAAAAGAGCCGTGTATTCGATTTATGTAACATTTATCAAGACTATGTTATTATTTTTACCAGCCTCGGTGGGCTCGTGGTTAGGCCATCGGTATACAGGCTGGTAGGTACTGGGTTCAGATCCCAGTCGAGGCATGGGATTTTTAATCCAGATACCGACTCCAAACCCTGAGTGAGTGCTCCGCAAGGCTCAATGGGTAGGTGTAAACCACTTGCACCGACCAGTGATCCATAAATGGTTCAACAAAGGCCATGGTTTGTGCTATCCTGCCTGTGGGAAGTGCAAATAAAACATCCCTTGCTGCCTGTTGTAAAAGAGTAATCTATGCGTCAGTGGGTTTCCTCTAAAAAACAGTGTCAGAATGACCATATGTTTGATGTCCAATAACCGATGATAAGATAAAAAATCAGTGTGCTCTAGTAGCGTCGTTAAATAAAACAAACTTTAGTTTTTTTAATGTTATTTCTATTCATTACATGTTATTATGTGCAATATTTTAAAGAACCAATTTATTACACTAACATAAATTTAAACCACTGTAAGTAAAAGAATTGATTTATTAAAGTAATTATTATTGACTGGGATTTTTATACCAAGGGACATAACTTTTGAAATTCTCGCCACTAATTTTAAGATTATTTCTTTCATTGAACAAGACTGATTGATGCCAAAAATAAAATAAATAAATTACAAAAAAGATTTAATGAGCATAAATCATTTTCAATCTAGATTTTCCTCATAATTGACTAAATACAGTTATGGGCCAAATGTTTTCAGTGTGACAGTACAGTACAATGTGAAAATGAAAGACAAGTATGTACTTAATTTAAGATATCAGACCTTGCCTTTTAAGATGCACGTGTGCGATCGCGATTGTACAGCGCACGTAATTTCAATCTGGCGAGTGTGAAAAATAATGCACGTTACATTGAACAGTGCACGTAAAATAATTTTGTATATTGATTGTCACTATTTACCTTATGTAGAGGATAGAAAGATCTGTTAATAATACCAGAAAAAAACATGTTACGAGAACGGTAGCGTCCATGCCAGATTTTAATATACGACTGGTACCTAGCTTTCCTATACAAATTGGAAAACACAGGTTTAATAGACATCTTCAAAGACGTACCAATCCGATCAAAACCTTGTTGCCTATTTAATTTATTATTAATTAGAAACAGTCCACTTTTGTAAGGTAATAGATCATGTCTGATAAGGATAACTCATTTATACTGTTCATATAGTTATGACAAAAAGAGAAAAGGGATTGAATTAAATAGTGGCTTCTGTAGCCTACACAAATGAACTTGTTACGGAAATGAGCAAAGTCGATAAAATTGTCTCGATTAGTTCATAACTGTTAGCCTACAAAGCTTATGTGAGGTCCCGAAAATGGCAATCGTGTAATTTTATACTTTCTTTAAAAAAAAAAAAAAAAAAAAATGAAATTTAGATGGAATAATAAAAAGGAAAAGAAATGATAATAGCCATGTAGGAATAAGCCTAGGTATTTTTGTATGTCTATTATTTTTCTCTTTTTTATGTTTAAAGTCAAATAAAACTTCATTTAAATATTTGTATTTCAGCCAGAGGTTAATGAGTGTGCAGATCTTATTTTTATATGTATATATGTACACACTATAGTAACAGTAATCAATGATAATTTCTGACTATTTAATTTTTGTTTCGTTTGTTACAAACCATGTGACTGGAACATGATTTGATGCGCAGTGGCATTTTTACAATCAGAGCTATCGGGGTCAGATTATTTTTACTCTTGGAATTCTGCACACACGCCAGGGTTGCCACGAACATGAGATTTCAAAATCCTCCGACTTTTCACCGACTCAGCTTCAGTTTTCCCAGACCGAATAATTGTGCTAAAATTAGGACAATTTGATAAAATGTATCTAGATTAAGTTTATATATTGTTATTTTCAAGTAAAACAATTGACTTTTTATATAACATGTACAACAATTTTTGCAGATGAACTTCATCATGAAGGTGTCATCATATAAAATTCTTAAATTTGCCCACTCAGGTAGCCCGATACTCAACGTCTATGGTAATACGATAATGTACACTAGATATGGTTACAATGCATTGTATCAAGCAAGAGTTTGTACAATATTTCAATGTCTTGTACTGTTAATAAAATATAAAATACACTTACATACTTGACTGTTTAGAGCTTAAGGTCTTAGTACTGCAAATAGCCTGTGAACCAGTCGAAGGTGTATACAATAAGTAGTTCCTAACACAGTAAGCTGGATTTGTGGGGATACAGAGACAGTTTGCTTGCAGATGGTTATCTATTTGTATTTCATGTCACCTAAAGCCCAGTTCTCACTTAACGATTTTTCGTACAACTGCGGTGCGACTAAAAGATTGTACAGCTGTGCGATTCCTGTACGAATTACTTAGGTCCCCCCCCCCCCCCGCACAGTCTCACTTGTGCAACTACCATGCGACTGCCTTTCTGCACCGGGCTCGCATATGCTTGCATGAGATTTGCACAGGTTGCACGACAGTTGCACGGAAGTCTGATGGATGTCGCACATCTCGGCTCCCTTAAGACTCACTTACGACTCCCGTGCGACCTATCATACTGCCGTGCGACTGCTTTGCAACCTCTATGCGACCAATGCGAACCTAGAGACAGCCATACGATAATTTTAAACATTTGAAAAATGTCGCACCGGCATGCGACATGTCCGAAATACACACGACACCCCTACAACGTGTGCGAATCATCAATCATCGCGTAGAAAATCGTTCAAGTGAGAACGGGGTTTAAAACACGTTGAGGTTAGTCTGACACCATTTCCTACCAGATTTTAGTTATTGGACAAATACAACAACAAAAAATCCCTCACGTGATGTCAACACAGTTGCAGGTGCCCAGAATTATAAACAAATCTAGGTCTCCGCATTGAGATGGAAATTTTTTTCTTAGGAGTAAGTGAACGTATTATTATTTTTTTGAAATTCCACTGCCGACATGTTGCAGATTATGGGTAAGTAGGTGGTGCAGGATCCTAATATATATTGAATGTGGCAGAAACTGTCAAGATTTGGTATTTTTGGTTAAATTATATAGCAAAACATTTAGTGTTGTAACACCGTAAGCATGTGCTTACAGAATACCCTCAAAATTAATTTCGACAGACTAACAGCAGGTCTGCGGCCTTGAACACAGAAATATCAGGGTGGAATGGTTGGTATGGCACAAGTGGAATGATTTAAAGTCAGCCAAATGTTTCACAAAATGAATATGAACTTCAAGAACATTCAATGCAGCTAATCATGGGGATAATTTACCACAAAGGCTGGAATGGTGTCCATATTTATGGATACATGGACAGACAATCTGACTGCAGATAACTTCTTGTCATGGTATAACAACTGACATGAATAACTCCCTGGGTACTTACTACTATGCATAATGTGTAACAGAAATGGAATGAAATGTTAGTAGAATGTGCAGTGAAAAATTACTAGACATTCTCCATTACCACTGATTATTTCATATCGGGCTTCATCATCGGGGGCTACCATTTACAAGATTTATTTTATTAGAAACATGAACACGGGCACTACATTGGTTGACAATCATACTTTGTCGGTTTAAATGTTACAATGATAGTCACAACTAGATTTGTCAGTAAGCAAGTGCTTATGGAATACCCCCGCAACAGCCGTGACCCAGAATGCATATGTGAAATATCATGACATACCATCAAAGTAAAGTTGTTCGAAATTTACGAGATTTTTTGTTAATCAACCCTAAATGTTGGAACATTCTATGTCTATGACCTTGATCTCACTGTAAACAAGGGTCGTAGATTCGTTACAGAATAATGGATGATTGCCATAAAAATGCATGTGTGGAATTCCGTCAAAGAAAATACAAGTTATCCAAAATTTACGAGACTAAGTTTTGTGATGGAAAGACAAACGGACAACCTCATTCCAGTATACATGTACCCCAAACTTATTGTGAGGGTATAAAATACAATATCGTAAAATTTCCCAGCCAACAGCGCATATTAACAGGCCCTTTCCCCAGCCATTTATAGTGCTGTGGTATCCCAGTGATATTCACAACACTACTACTTGTGTTAGTCATGTTAGTATTGGGAATATTGTTAATTCATCAGCTTCAATTTCTGTTTCTTTCATGGCAACTTCTAACTCCTTTCTCTTATTCTTGCCCTTTGACTTCAGTGCATTCGCTTCTGTTAGCAGTCATTCTGTTCTTGTGTTCTGCTTCTTCACACAACTCGTCAGCTTTGGCAAGTAGCTTTGCTGCATTTGCCTCCAGTCTGTGTTCTTTTTTCTTGCACATGTCAATTTCTAGACACAGTTGTTGCCGCTTTTTCTGTTCAACATGAGCCTGATATCGCTGACGTGATATCCTGCAAGACTGTAACATTTCTTTGGTAATGCAAACATCATGAACATCGCATTCTAACTGCTTGATTCCATCATATACTTTGCGATGTATAGTGTATCAGTATCCATGTTGTAGAACACAACTTGTTTGTTTTCAGAAAAACCTTTCGACGTCAGCTTGACTGTGAAAAAGAATCAGAACCAATTTTACCACTTTCCACAAGACACTGCATTGTTCTTCGTCATCAAGAAGCTCAGAGTAGAAAGTGTCCAGCCTCTGGATTACAGGATCAAAATTCTTGCACTCACTGTTGTGAAGTTTCTCAATTTCTTTGAGAAAGTGTTCAAACTGTTGCTTTGCTTCATCACATTCATCTGCGCTGAATCTACGCAATGAAAGTAGTTTTGACAGCAACTTCTGAAACTTACAACTTGCAGTGTCCGGGTCACGAATCATGATTCTAGGATCAAGAGAAGTCAGGCATCCAACAACTGAATACTTCAAAGGGGACCTTTCAACAATTTTCTCTACCATTGCTTTAATAAAAGTTTGACACCCAGTATAAAAGTCCAACAACTGGAGCTGAGATGCTTTCTGACTTTTCCCCAACTTTTCAATAATTTCCCGTGACGCAAATCCAACATCAACTTTCTTTGCACTCAGCATATTTTCCTTTTTGTCCAAGTCATTTCTGACTAGCTATATCCCACTCGCTTCATCTACAATTTCTTTCTTTACAATTCTGCGCATCATTGTCTGAAGAATATTTTGTAGATCTTCAGCAATAAACACAGCCATTGGTTTCACAGTTTGGAATTTCTTAAGATACGGTTTCAACAGCCTTGCCAGTGTGATGAAGAACTGAAGCTTTGCAGGAAACAGTGGGTCGTCTGTGCATTGCTGTGTCGTAGTGAAACTTTGAATCTTCGGAACCTTACTCTTTGGACCTTTTAGAGTCTCTTTCATGTATTTGATCACGTTTGGCCAAATTGCAAGGGCTCGTTCTGCAACTGGTGAATTCTCCAGCCATCTGGTAAAGATATAATCTTCTGCTCGGGCAGGGGCACCATGGAAGAGGTAATGAAGACTCCAAAGAAGGCTATCTATGTTCCACGCCATCATCTGCGCACCACGCTTAAAGGCTACAGCTTCCCATATTATGCAATATCAGCATATCTTCAGAATGTACTAACTCATCATAAAACTTTGTTGTAGGTCCATCCAGACACTTGGACCATGTTGGCCTGATCCAGTTCTGCCAGGCCTTTACAAAAATGCTTCAGCAAGTCGGAAGCTCTTGTGTGGCCCAAGAATTCTGAATCGAAGTAACGGCTAACCACACATTTGTTTTTCATTGTCCCAAAACCTTAGTACAAGGTCCATCTGTTCTTCCTGCAAAACTTTACTAAAGCTTTCATCAAATGACACCGAGTACATACATCCTTGCTTGGACAAAGCCAAAAATAAAATTTCGCTGGAAGTATGGCGCCAGTCCGAATTTGATTAAGTAACCACTTTGTTTTACCACATGAGAATTGTTTGGCAATTTGAGAGTCAGGGGAAACATTCACAGAAATAGTTGGTTAGTGTTTTCATTCGAGTTACAAGAATAGTGTTCCATAACAGTTTTAATTGCCCATAGAATCTCTGCTTCCAGAGTTGTATCTTTCACCAGAAATGAAGTCATCTTGTATTCGACAGTTCCACTTGAGGCTGACAATGTCGAAGGTTGCTGAGCCACATGGTCATGATCACCTCCACCGGCACCTGAACCAACTGATTGAGCACTTGTACACTCTGATGTAGCACGGGACCAGTGTCTGTTGATGGTTTCATGTTCACTCAGGGTTATTTCTCTTGCTGATTGGGCAGCTTGGTGTTTTTTACCACTTGCATGAGATGTCAAAGCACGTCTGCCCATGTTTCCAAGCTCAAATGCACGTCCATCACATAACACGCACTTAGCTTTATGAGCATCAAATGGATGTCTTCTGACCCATGATGAAAACTGGGGGTCCTTGAGCCATTCATTGTTAAATACAGTTTGCTTACTCATTTTGTAAATTAATGTTAGTTACTAGTTAGTGGAACTACACATGGACCACCACCCAAATAAAATGATTTGTCAAAGACCTGAAATGGATGTGACATTTGTCAAATTTTGTGTTAATTTGAAAATACCTACTACTGCTTGATGATTTTTTTTACACACATTATCAGAGGGGGCACCTCCATGCAGTGAACAATATTTCAAAATCTGAGAGTACTGGAAGTCGGTTCACGTGGTTTTTACCTAAGTAACCAATTGTTCGGTTACTTGAATTATATTTGTGTAACTCGTGGGTTACCTCAAATTTACGTTGAAATTATATTTTAAATACATAGTTTTTAGCTGAAACATAAAGTTAAAACAATACAAAAGAAAACATTTTACCCCCAAAAAATGTCTTTAATGCTTGTTAAAGTTAACAATATTACAAAAGAACTGAATATCAGCCCCAGTATTGAAACAAAATACAGGGGCGTAGCCAGAACTTTTTTTTAGCATTACGCACGCCAAAGGCTTGCCCTAGCGGGGATATTCGGACGCCTGTAGATGCAATCTGAGCCTTTTTTTTCTGTAATCTTTTTTCGAGTCAATTTTAAGAGGATATTTTATAGAACAATTACAAACAGCCTTGACCTATTCCCGGATTTTGTTTTTGCATTAGACACATGCGTACTGTGCGTAATGGGCGCTACGCCTTTGAAATATATACATAATCATTTGGAGGGATTCCTTTTTGCATTTTGCTTTGGCTATGCTACTTTCACTTTATCGATGGTACTTCTATACTACACCAACGTTCCAAATGTTTTGTTTTTTTAAAACTCATTATGCAATGTAAGTATTTTTCAATTTTTATGACACTTTTGGATTCCTGTTTAATTACGTTAAAAACTGTTTTTATGCAACATTATAGCCAATCCAATACTATATCTACATATATACCTTTAAGAGATAAAATAGCAGTAGATAATTTAGCCGTCTCTAGCGGTCTGAGCACATTTCTTTAAAACTGTTTTAAAAGTTTCGACTGGTCGCAAGTTACAACTGTTGCAATATAATGTTTTTTACTGGTTTGCTGTGCATCAAGTATCTAAAATATTCAGCCTAAAACATTTGTCGGAATACTAGTACTAGTAGTAGTATGTCTGGATGAATAAACATCATGTAATCGTGAAGTTTGCAAGTTTTAATTTCTGAACATTTACAAGTCATGACGTAACCAATTTGCGGTTCATGTAAATTTAATTTTGCGTAACCAACACGCGAACAGAAAGGCGGTTCGCGTGAAATATGATCACTGCATAAGTATATATATATATATATATATATATATGTACAAGACTATCGTTGTATCCCCTTTTGCCTATCAGTTAGCAGATCGGCTAATATTATTAAATAAGGCACAATTTCAAAGATAAGCTGTTGCATAATAATAGTACAGAAGATTGCCATAGCTATCCAACACATTGGGACACTAGCATATATAATTGGACCAAGTACAACTGTCAGTCTATCACATTTACACATCATTTCGCGCGTGAATCATTGTCCAAAAATTCTAAATTTCCCAGACCAAGGTTGGATTTCCCCGACTTTTCAAAAATTTCCAAATTTCCCTGTCCAGCTGTAAAATTCCCTGACTTTTTCCTGATCTGTGGCAACCCGGCACGCTGGTCTACTTGACAACCTATTACGCATTGATGATGATGTTTATATTATTATCTTTATTATGGCATCCCACGTTTGGAATAAAATCCTTTGTAATGACAGATTTTGTCAGAGTTTGTATATTTTTTTATCAACAACATTAGGGCCGTTCTAGATCAATGACGTAACGTCATCAGATCTGTTCGTAACTTGTAGTGGTAGGTCAAATGGTGTATTACAAAAGGGAGGGAGACTGGTTGTGTAATTGTTGAATTAAAAATGCCACGTGAATGTCAATGTCCCAACCAACACTATCAATTGAAGTAATTATAGGCCTATGTTTCACGAGTTATTTAAAATAAAAATGTTTTAATAATATGAGTCGGTAGTGCACACCTGAGATGCCTGGGTCGTAGTTCATGAACCTGCTTCTCGGTACCAGTGGTTTTTTCCCATCCCAACTATCCTAATTATATTCGTTGTACATAATTATGATAATAATGAAATTCTAGACAAGTTGATTCCTATTTATGTTTAGCTGCACATTCATCGAACCATCTAACACTGAAAAGATATATATATATATATATATTATATATATAAATGTGTGCATCAAATTGTCTGAATAGTACATATTGTAATTAAAAAATCAATTTGCATCAATGTGTACTTGTCATAATTATATTTCTATAGTACTACTCCTAAAACTTTTTAATAAATTATAACTCAATTCCTGAAAGGGAAAAGAAGTGAGACTACACTAATGAACCAAACATAAAATTAGAAGAAAACATTATTGGCTTATTGGTTCATTTTTGCAACATGTCTGCATGTACATGTACCAATTACTTCACAAATTAATAATGCTTGGTTTTCACTCGCCTAAACGTTTTGAGGTGTACGATTTTTCACTCGCCTTTGTTTTTTCAAAAGCCAAGGACTGAGATATACATTAATTAAAGGTATTGCAATTTGTTCACATATGAATATTTATAGTTCACTTTTATTTACCTATAATCACCAAATTAATTTTCATTGACAGCCCATATAACGACTCCATACTAACGTCTCTTAGTTGGTTTGTTAACCTCACAACTAAAAATATACTGAGTTAACAATGTTTATCGTCAGTTCAGTATATTGTCATTAAAATTAAAATGCTAACACTTTGGCAGGAACAATATATGTACCGTGGTCAGAAGGAATGATGGTTAATTAGTTTTAAAGCTAATGTCTATTATTAAAGCATAATAAAATTGCACTTTTCAATGCTTTCTGTAAGTCATATTAAAAATACTTTACACCAAATAATTGTTTACCTACCCTGAGTTTCTGCCTGAGGGTACGGAGGGTAAAATTACATGAATACCCCAAAATCTCGGAAATTAATGGATATATACATTTGTATTTTGTTTTATTTTTAGCAGGGTTGAAAATTAACATGAAAACCATGGTCGCCAGCAGGGCAAGTTGAAGAAAAATCTTACTGGCCCTTCTCAAATTAAACTAGACCTCCAATTACCACACTGAAATTTAACTGCACAGGTAAAATTAATACTATAGTGTTTTTTGTTGAATAATAACCGTTTGTTTTAAAAAACCCTGATGAATTGACGTTTAACATCATAATGAATAAAGTAAAAATTGATATAAAAAACATGTTGTTATGTTTTAAACACATACCAACTAAAAAAAACTACAAAAAACAACAACAAAACATCCTGTATATATAAGCATGTTTCTTTACAAAGTACCATTACATTAAACGTATTAAATCTCATTTTCATTACAGGGTAAAATATAATGCAGTAGAAACAGACTAAATGTAGAACTGCGCATGCTTTAGTAAACTAGTCTGGGAATGGCAGTCCTCTTTGTGGTGATGCAAGAGGGATGGAATAAACTTTGTGGTGATACAAGAGGGGTGAAATTCCCAGCAAATGATTTCCTCGGGAGTGGCTGTTCTAGATAGGGATCCAAGGAATCATCCACTGTTTTGCCAAATGTCCATTCGCCTCTGCTTTGTGCAAAGATACGGCCCTGATCATGTATTATGGTTGTGTCATTCAGATTACCTTGGATATTCCATCAATTGCCGTAAAACTTGTATCACACACACAAAAAGGAGTTAACCTATGCAGTTTGATGGTAATTTGTAAATAATTTTCGGTTTAATTTTCACTGCACTGCACTGCTGATTTCATGTCTGGGTTTCAAAACACCGGTTTATATCAAAACCTAGGTTTAACACTGGTTTACGTAAAACACTGAAAAACCTGACCAAGACATACATGTACACCTGTGGTGTATTTCACGTGTGTTTTACCCGTGTTTACAAAATCACTTTTTACATGGGTTACCCGGAGATATGGAAAGGGACATAAGCGAGGAATAGCTTACACTTCATCACTTTGTAGTTGAAACTCATTACCGGTATATTATTAGCATTCGCGTTCATGATGGAGGATTAGCTACCTACCCCCCCCCCCCCCCCCAATGTGGAGCAAACCTTCACATTCTGTCAAAAATGATGGACATATTTGGGAAAATTAGCTGGCCTGAAAACGTTTCACCATGTATTTCCATCATTTTACTCACAATATTAGTTATAATCCATGTCAAATGCTTACAGAACCCTACATAGCTGTTGGTAATAATGCAAATATGAATAAATGTTTTGTTATTGGCATTTCCCTTTAATTCTAACATAATATTAAAAAACAAAAGATGGGACGCGTACGCCTGAAGGCACTGAGATAACGTATGGTCAAATTTTCAAAACTATGAGCCTGTACCAGTTTGTTCCCCCTTTATTAAGACGAGACAAAGACGAAAGTATGTCATTATAAGACTGCAGTCTATGATAGACGTTTATTGCTTTGATACTGGTGGTAACCGATCAATTTTCATTACAAGTACTTTCTGTTTTCGTGCAGTTCATACACCATGAAGAAAATGTTTATTTTTAGTAATTTAATAAATAACTATATTTATTACTCCCAGTGACCACTCATAACAGGGAAAATATTTTCCGTATTTTCTCAGTGAGAAATATTATGCAGTGTTGTGACGTACAATATTACTGGATGATTTGACGCTGACAAACCAATGACTTTGTCGGTACTAAATATAACATCATCGCGATTTGGCAAACACACAAAATGACGTCATGTACTTTAATGAGTTTGCGTTCACGACTGTTTTAATATTAAATTTATAACAAAATGTCATTTTAACACAAATCATTATTTACATTTTTAGCAGAATAACGACAACTTTTGTGTTTGAAAATTATCTGTGAACGTGATTAAAATGCAAAGTTATAGCAACACCCAGAACAGTGTGTAAAGTGGTTTACATTGTTTCTATAGCCTACATGTACGTGCATGTGCGCCTAAAATAAAGGCGTTTAGAGAAAACATAGCTGGGGTAATAAATAGAATAGCAAACTCATTACCAGTTATTATCAATGTATGTCCCGAGTGAAATACTTTTCATTTGTCACTCGCTAAAGCTCACGACAACTAAAAATGATTTGATTCGAGACATAACTTTGATAATAACTAGTATCTCAGGCGCTTTGTTGTTTATTCGCCACGAACATGGTGAAGGGGTGGATCTAATTATACAGTCGTGCTAAAAAAAACAGGCAAAAGGGCATCATGTTTAAAGGGGGTTCAAACCCTCCACCCCCTTACCCCCCACCCTGTATTCGTTTCTGTAGTGGCCTAGGCAGGATTTTGTATTGGGGTTGGGGTGGGGCACCTGGCAGCCAAGTAAACAATGATATTGGTCAACCCTAATTTTGCCGGGATTGGGGGAGGGGCATGCAATACAATTGTAACCCAGTGTTAAACTAGGATTACTGAAAACCAGACATGTGAAATGCACAGTAAACATGACCCAGGGTTTAACCTAGGTTTAAACCATATGTTTCCAAAACCCACCGATAACCTAGACATGTGAAATTGGCCCAATATGTTTTTATGTGAATTTTATCTTTATTCATTATGTTGGCGTTGTCAAAGTATAGAACATGTTCTAGGTTTTCTGTATTTCGCCCCAACACAGAGGCGGTGTGTTTTGTCACATTCGATTCAGTATCGGTGTGTTTCTTTTTCAACTAGTATCATACTCGCCACACTAAAATCGATGGTTGCCCAATGGACTACCTTTGTAAAATTCTTAGTCGCCCTTAGCAAACAAAGGTTGCCACAGGCGACTGCTAATTTTCAACCCTGTTTTCAGATAGATTATAGTAAGAGAATTGCTGTTTAAATGGGCAATTCCACTGTGACTGACGTTACATTCAGAGAGGTTGGAGGTCATATCCAGTGGTGTGGCTATCAAACCTCTACCTCCTAGTTCTTTATATTTTGCATAAAGCATACTGGGGTCCAAGTCTACTTGGTGACATTAAAAAAAATTCATATTCTTTTGTATAGCTGAATGGGGATAAAAAATATTTGCGTGACTGACGTTACACAAAAAAACCCTGATAAAAAATTAAATTATGAAGATTATTTTTTGGCATCAAGTCCTCTCCAATATGGAATTGCCCAAAAGTACATGAAATAAAATGTCCAAAAAAACATTTCAAACCCATAACCACCCAATATACGTTTATTATATTTATATATAATATAGATTTAGTTTTTATTATGTACTCTCAAATTATTTTCTGGCAGAAAGCCTGCTAATTTTGGCAGAGGATAAAACAATTGGTTGTCTAATTTTCGATTGTTGCCATAAAATAATGTAATTAATCACTTTTGGCATCTAGCAGTTTAAAGCAAAATTTACAGAAAAATATCCGCATGGTCACCCCCTCCCCTAACCCTAACTAAAAATAATAACGGGGTGGGGGGGACCGGGCAGATATTTTACCGAAAATTATGCTAATTTTATTTTTTTGTTAAACTTGTATTATATCTTGCTTTGGTGAGGAGGGGACGCTATTTTGCAAATTTGTGAAATTGGCCTCTGGTATATCCACTAACGTGTCATGTTTACATCTATGCTGAACACGATTTATGATGAAATATTATTACATTTTGTGTGTTTTTCTTCTAATTAGGTCCATTTGAGGTCAGTTTACATAAAAAAAAAGTCATTAAAAATTATGTTTAAAAAAATGCTTGTATGTTACGATATATTTTTGGCAAGTAGGTCTATCTGTAAAGAGAGTTTTACCAGCAGACACCGTGACAATCATGTGACTTCAGTAACAAAATAGCAGTACAGCTGAGAACAGACAAAAATAGCTTTTAAAATTAAGTTTTATGGCAATGGTCCATAATTCACAAACACAAATTGCTGAGAGGGATGACGTGGACTTCACTCCATCATGGTTCAGTTAAGTGATGCGATAGCTAGATTTGGTTTCCAACAATTAATGTAATTTTTATTTATTATCCATTTTTAGAGAAATAAGGTCCTTAAATCCGTGACAGTTGCCTTTAACAGTCTGAAAATCATAGAAAAAAAGATATCTGCCGCGTTTATGAGTGTAGGCAATATACCACCTAACCTCAACAAAATTGCAACAAAATGTTTTATGATCGTTTATTGTATTATTCGATGTGGAGAACAACATCAAAAGTTGGACAATTTTAACACATGGGAAAGTCTTTAAAAAATGACATAAAAACCCTCAATATGGCTGCCAGCAAAAAAACGTCACAAATCTTATTGATAACCATCAAATTGCAAGTGTTTTTAAACCTGATGTTATAATTAATGCTATTTACATTTATGTTTTTCAAATAACAGTAGTTCCGTATTTAAGGTCCAAGCATAAATACAAAAAATACCATCTTGGAGAAGATAAAGGTTTATGTAACATTAAGCCTGGGACTTACATTAAGAAGCAGAAAAAAATGTATGCTATACATGGACATATAATAAAGGGGGAAGTCCAAGTTACGGTAGTAGCAGACAACATACATGTAATATCATTCAATGACAAGGCAACACATGTTTCAATACCATCAGGACAGGAGGAACAGTTATTAATTTTATTCATTTGAAGGGCAGTGCTTATACATATATTCTAGACACCTAGCTGTTTGATAGTTGAGGAAAGGGGTGGAGGTACACCGACGCCTATAGATAAAACTGTCTGCCTTGGGTTATTTTTACTTCATGTAAAATTTAAGTTTTTACGTAATGGATTCTTTGGGAAGCCATGGCACAGGTCTCACATTATCGAGTTATTACCGGTAATGACGCAAAAATGATGTATGGTATCGATTAATATGTAAGTGTATTTGTTTATTTTATTTTATTGTTATTTATGTAATGAGAGCAAACATGATGATGCATCTTTACTTAAATTTCTTTAAAAATCTCTCATTATAAAATTTCCTCCAGTTACAGTGTTTACACAGTAAATCAGATGTCATTTGTTAGCCCAGGGAATATTTCTATTAAGATATTATCCGAATTTATGTCAAAAGGGCCAAAAATAATAATAGGTGTTTCCGAATGAATCCCCCCAAAAATTAGGGTAGGTAGGTAGGGGTTTAAAAAAAAATAAAAAAAGATCATAATAATAATAATAATAATAATTATTATTATTATTATTATTTATCATCATTATCATTGTTATTGTAGTAGTAGTAGTATTGGTATGCACTGTTTGTGTATTTCCTTAAATTAATGGGACATTTGTATTAATTTCGTTGTTCTTAATTTAAATACTTTATGCAAACATTTGAGATGCATTAATAATAAGACCTGTTGATTTAAGTGAAGACGAGAATTAAGCTGAATTGATACGATTATATTTAATCGAAATAACCTGTACCAAGGCTATGTTCGTACATTCGGTTACTTCCGTGACAGACCAAGCTGTTCGGTGGTAGCTAATCAGGGGAAGGAACTCTATTACAAAAGCTTTTCCTTAATTTCTCGATGTTTTTCGAAAGGGAATTACATGTGCAAAATGTATCGTATAATAGTACGTAAACAATGTGCAAGGAAGGAAATACTCTTGTTTGGTGATGTTGTCCTCTTTTATTTTTACTTCTTTTTTTTTTTCAGTTTAAGAGAAGAAAAAAATTAGGGGGGGGGGGGGGGGGGTGGGGGTCGGTTGTCGACCGGAAACACACCTTTTTTTTTTTTTGGCCTAGTCTTAAATGCGGCGAATATTCCTGCTTTTAAACCTATGTGCTTCATTTAATGTGAATCCCAGTAATCTTGGGATGAATTAAATGTTGCTGAACCTATGAATCATGTCCCAGATTTTAAACATTTTAGTTTTTTCCTAAAAACGTGAGACAAATATGTTCAGCTAAAACGAAATGTATTACTTTGAAAATATTTGTGGATAATCTTTTAAAAGACACATTTTCTAAACCACTGATGAACATTCTTGTTAGTTAACTTAAATGGACAATGAACAATTCATATACACATTATATTGTTATACACCCTAAAAAGTGGCAGACAGTCACCCTATCGGAAACCTACCATGTAACGTTTAAGGTCTAATATACAAGGTTTACTAAAACGTTGATACACCTAATCTATTGGTGATCCGGGGCCAGTTTCACATTCCACATTCTGGAATGTAGCAGACAATACTAAAGAACATTACAAATTTGTAGAAAATACAGTTTTAAAATTTGGCCTTTAAATGTTGCAGCCTGGTCAAGAATGTGTGTGGGTGGGGGGGTGGAGAGGAGGGTTCATTGAACTACCCCTGATTTAAGCGATTTAAAAACAAAATATTGTCTGGAGAACTGTTCTATAAACATCGCTTAGCACAGTCTAGGCCTTCGCCCCTGTACAATGTCCTGCATATGTACCTGCAGGTGACTTTCAAATTTTTTTTTTTTTTTTTTTTACCAACAGCAGATTAACAGTCAGTTAAAATAAACAACCTCTAAATTGTTGGCCCCTGACTGATTGGGCAAG